>NC_056750.1:128656359-128678816 GCF_019279795.1 Protopterus annectens
ATATTTGTCGATTGAGAGAAACTTCAGAGCCCTTGTGATGTCACCAATCCTGGAACCAGAAAGACAACTAACTGGAATTTTGTTTTTATCCAGTATTGTGAGTGTGAAGTTAGTGTGCAGACAATGGAGTCATGACATGCTAAGTCATTACTGTTTTACTCATGGAATATGAGGTACTAAACAGTTTATGCTTTATTTCCTAGTGACCCTTTACTATATATGACCATGGTACTGATGTAGTGGTGACTGTCTGCTAAGACTTTATCTTCTTATTCCTAGTAGACTTTGGTAATGATGTTTTTACAGTCTCAGTATGTTAGTTTGATGTGCCTGTGGTGAGATGTTTCTGGTGTTCACAGGCCATCTTAATGGGTGGGTGAGATGCTTCCTTATAGCATAAATATTTGCACTGCTCACAAAATGAATTATTCATGTTAAGCTGAAGATCAATGTTTGTGAGCAAATTGCAGTTCCTACACTTTCTGAGAGTACCAAGTGCTATAAGGATGGCAACAGAAGGAATTCAAGCAGGTTTACTTTCTATTTTATCCAGGTGGGGGCTTGGATTTGGTTTGGTCTAAGTGTTCAAGATATACTGTTTGTAGCCTGGCTAGGTTCATAGGCGTGTACTAGGCTAATGGTCCTGGGGCCTTTACAAGCCTAGCAATAGGATTACCCTGGCATAGTGCCACCTGACTTTAGTTCCCAATGCCTTTGTCGAGTAAAGCCACTGGAGTTATCCCTGGGGTGAATTTTCTGTTTCCCATCCACTCATCAAGATTTCTCTTGAAGAGGGTCAGCGATGTGTTCTGCTTGACATGTATGGGAAGTCTGTTCCATAGCATGGGCAGTGTCTGGGTTATGAACCTGTCCCTCTAGCATGTTCTGTTAATTGTGGTATTGAGGTTGAGGTCTCTGGAATGTGTGGTGCAGAAGGATTGGGATTTCTTTAGATGTATCATTTCTAACAGAGCTGGGTCAGACATGGCTTTGTAAGTCAAGCAGAGATTGCCTCTAAGTAGGCGATATGAGACAGAAAATAGTTGGAGCTTTTTGAGTCTGTCCATATAGGACAAGTTTTTCAGGCCTAGGATCCTCTTTGTGAGGTACTTTTGTGGCCTCTCCAGTTGTTGCAGGTGACTAGTGAAGTACATGCCAAATGGGGCATTGTATTCGATGATTGGCCTAATGAGGGAAGAGTAGAGGGAGACAATGACCTCTTTCTTCATGGATGCAAAACCCTTAGAATGAGATGTGCCACATATAAGGACTTTCTGACCACAGTGGCAATGTAGTGATCAAAAGAGAAGTTGCTGTCAACCTATGTTCCCAGATCTCATATAACACCTTCTGTGTTCAGTGGACTACCAACACTGTGGTAATTCATGGGAACCGGGTTTTCCCCAAAGGGGACAATGACACATTTTTTGGAATTGAGCTTAATGCCATGGTTCTGACACCAGTCATTGGTCTCAGTGAGGCCATTATGTAGGATGTCAACATCACTTGGAAAGTTAATAATATAAATAGGAACAGGTCAGGCAGGTCTGTCAAGCTACAAAATGTATGAGAAATGATAGAGCTAAACCCTATTTTTCAGCCCATAGGGCATCTGGTAACATTAGGACATTTGATAGTAAAATAAGTGTTCCCCTGTGTCTTACCTACACTAGGGATAGCAAAGTTTTACATGATATTTTTGTTAGGAATTGGCATATCCTTCAGTTAGATCATAAAGTGGCAGAACTAGTGGGAAATAGACCATGGATGGTATATAAGAACATGAAGAACTTGAGGCGTAGGTTATGTTATCCAAAGATGGACTCATAGTTAGTTCCTATACCTAAGGGTATGGGTACAGTTAAATGTGGTCAATGCAATTTTAGTGAATATATCCAAGAAGGGACAGAGTTTATACATCCTGACACTGATAGATCTAATGTGTTAGAGATAGATGCCAACTGTAGCTCTAGAAATTTGGTCTACCTTGCCCATTGCTGCACTTGTGCATCATTCTATATCAGGAAAACAAATAGAAGGTTAAGGGAGAGAATAAGGACCACATGTATTGCTTGAAGAGGGGGCATGTATATAGTGCTGTAGCCAAACACATTTTGGAACTAGGCAGTCAGCACAATTTTAAGTTCAGTGTCTTGGAGTTTCTACATGAAAATATCAGGTTAGGGAACATTAATAACATCACTGAAGAATGAGAATTAAAATGGATAATAAAATTTAGTGCACATCTGGGGAAGGGACTTAATGACCACCTAACTATTACATCAAAGCTGAAAATAAAAGATTAAGGAAATAAGGTGAAATAGTGTGGAATCCCATATCTTAGTACTTTTATTGCCTGTATTTTCATTGCCTGTATTTTTAATGTCTGCATTTTTAATGTCTGTATTTTCTCTATGTAACTTGGCAATTAATGGGTTACTTGTTGCTAATTAGAAATGACTAGTGATAGGCTGTTTTAAATCTATGGGAGGTTATAAGTATGAGTTTCATGGTATTTTTTCATTAAGATCTGAGGAAGCAAACTTACTGCTTGTGAAAGCGCTTACCTAATAAACATTTTTAAGAAAGACTGTGGATTTTGACCATTTGGAGACTCTGATGTGAGCTGCTGGAAATGGATTTTGCTGTTTTATATATATATATATATATATATATATATATATATATATATATATATATATATATATATATATATATATATATATATACATATATATATATATATATATATATATATATATATACATATACATATTGAATCCCTATCAGATGATTGTGTTTTCAGAAACCAAATAATTGTAGCAAACTGGTGAAAATAAAAACTAAAAACCACAAATTCACCAGTAGGACTAGTAGGTACAAGTTTATTTTTCAGGTTAAGTGCTTTCATCAAAGTAAAATTGAGTTCCTCAGGTTCTGAGGAAGTCAATTTTACTTTGACGAAAGCGTTTAACCTGAAAAATAAACTTGTGTTTACTAGTCCTACTGGTGAATTTGTGTTTTTTTTGTGTTTTCAGAAACTCAAAACTCATATGGTTGGGACCACATGATCAAGCTTCCGAAAACTTGAACATTCAAAAAAAACCTCACAAACATCTTTTTTTTACATTTTGGCAGGGAGGCAAGCCCCACCCCCCCCCACAACCCTTGCCAATTAAATATACCAACTCTGAGATCACTCTACAGTGAGGAAAAGTGTAAATTTCCCATTCTGCACTGTATCTTGACCTCCATTCAAAACCTTTGAGTTTTCAGGCTATGTCCTCCACTGTGGTGGGGTAGTCACGGACCTTAGAGTTAGGGCACGGGTCATGGTAAGGGGATAGCCCTACGAGCTATCCCCTTACCATGACCCATGCCCTAACCCTAAGGTCCATGACTACTGCACTAAACTGCAGTATGTAGCCCGTTTGATGAAACAGGTTTCGCGAAAGTGCACTTTCGAGTAAGTGTACTTTCGCGTAACCCAGGGTCTACTGTGTAATTTCGAAGAAGTGTATTTTTGAAGTTTGAAGTTATACAGTAGACCCATATATATATATATATATATATATATATATATATATATATATATATATATATATGGGTCCTGGACAGTTTGCCGAACAGCCGTTTCTCTGAAACTGAAACGGCCAGGCATACTTGCGCGAAAGTGCTTTTTGCCAAAAATGCACTTTCAGGCAAGTATGCTAAAAGGTAAGGGAAATCGTGGGGGAATGACTGTTGCTGAGATCGTAGTACAGTGGGTATAAGGGAATATTCCCTTTTCCCCACTGTAGTGTGATCTCGGAGTGAGAATATAAAAGTAGGGGGGTTGGGGGACACAGACCCTCGACATGGGGGGTGCAGGGGGGCTTGCCCCCCCTGCATAAACATTAGTGTGTTGTTTGTATGTGTTGTTTTTTTTTTTTTTGTATTTCTTAGGGACTTTAGCGAAAGTGCTTTTTTGGCAAAAAGCACTTTCGCTAAAGTGGATTCGGTGATTTGGTTTCAGACAAATGAACTTTCATTCAATCGTCCTGGACCCATATATATATATATATATATATATATATATATATATATATATATATATATGGGTCTACCTCAAATTGTCGATGTACCAGATAATTAAATCCCATTTCATCGACTCCACTTTATTGAATCTTCACTTCTTTAAACTCCAGGAACAATGGCAATTCACCAAGGGTAAACAGCCACTCGGCCACCATGGTGAACCTTGCCCTTTCCCCACTGTAGTGTGATCTCGGACTTGGTATATTTAATTATGGGGGTGTTGGGGCAAAATACCCCCCACTTGGAGGGATACTTGTTTTGGTGTTTATGGTTTTGTCCTGGTGGTCGAGTGGTTGTTTACCCTGGGCAAATTGCCGTTGTTCTGGGCATTTGAAGACGTGAAAATTCAATAAAGTAGTGTCGATGAAATGAAATTTGATTATTTGGTACATCAACAATTTGAGGTAAATCCATTTATATATATATATATATATATATATATATATATATATATATATATATATATAAATACAGTTTGCCATCAAAATGTTGGAGTACAGTTACATGAACTTGGAAGGTCAAATGTCACTCTTCCAAGGTTTTGTAATGTTGATTTTTAAATGCTTGAATCCACAGCAGTGAATGCACATAGAATTTGCTGTTGTGGATTCATCATTTTGAATGGAGAATGTACTGTAGTGAGGATCAGGAAATTTACCCTTTCCCTCACTGTAGTGCGATCTTGGAGTTTGCATATATGAGTAGTAGGGGGTGTGAGGGGTGCAGCCCCCCACATGAGGGTTGAACATTTGTAGGACATAACTGAAAGTCCAGGTAGTTTTGGTAAAGTTGACATTCCTGAGTTATCAGCATTCCTAAATTATCACTTTCGTTTATGTGATCATTCGGCATTTGGACTTTATGGCATTTAAAGTCAGGTAAGTAATCACTTGTACAAGTTTGTTGCAAGATTTTGATAGTAAACCTATATCTGTATGTATACCAAACAAGACATCTTCTCAGGAAACACCCTTGCGTGGCCAAAGCTTCAATATAAACAGCTGCAAAGCACATTCAGACTGATTTCACTAACTTTTTGTCAGTGCAATAAAATCAAGTACAGATTCATAGGCTCGTAGGATCATAGGAGATTACTAGGTAATTGACCCAGAGGTCATTTCAAACCTAGCCATTTCAGCCCACTATAATGCCATATAAATGTTAGTTAATACCCAAGATTGCAGTTAGTAATGACTGCCCATGTCTAGGAGGGTTGTGGACACTATTCATGGTAAGAATTTATGGTGCCCCATCCACTTATCCAGTTTCCTTTTGAACAGCTTCATAGAGGTGCTGTGCTTCACATGAATAGGTAGCTTATTCCAAAGACATGGCAGTCACTGGGAGATACATTTCTGTCTCTCCAGCATGTCCTATTTAAGTCACAGGCAATATATAGGTCCCTGGAACAAGTTTCCCTAGTCCTATTTGATTTATGGATATGCAGCAAGTTCATTAGGTTTGGGTCTGAGATTTCTCTGTAAGCCAGGCATAAGTCTTCCCTAAGAAGTATATATGATACAGAGTAAAGTGACATGGACATTAGTCAATTGTGTATGGCACATGCTGTAGTCCCTTGATCTTCTTTGTTAGAAACCTGTGAGGTCTCTCCAATTGCTGCAGGCTCTTTGTATGGTACAATTGAATGTACCATACAAATTGTACAAATACAAAGTGAATGGGGTGTTATACTCAATTATGGGCCAGATTAGTGCCAAGTGTAGAGGGGTTATAACCTATTTTGCTCTTGAGGTGATGCCTTTTACTAATCAAGTGTGCTACACAGAAAGCCTTCCTTACTACAGTAGACACATGGTGGTCAAAGTTAAGGTCACGGTTAATTTGTGAACCCAAGTCCCTTACTACTTTGTGGGTACTTAGGGTATTGTTAATTTGATAGTGTGAAGGGACATTGTTTGTGCCAAAAGGAATGATAATGTATTTCTTTGCATTCAGTTTGATGCCTTGACTAAGACACCAATCATTAGTCTGTGTAAGACCCTCTTGGAGTATACTAACATCATTTGGGGATTCAGTAATTGCACCCAGTTTGTAGTCATCTGCAAACTTGGTTAGCCACAACCCCTTAGTTGTAACCTGAACTTCTGAGAAGTATATACCAAACAATAGGGGGCCCAGCAATGACCCTTGTGGCACCCCACTGGTAACAGGCCTGCTGGTTGATGTGGTGTTGCCCACTTTGATAGTGTATGTCCAGTTTGTAAGCCAGTTAGCAACACATTTTACAACAAAGGAGTTTACATTCAGTTTACTAAGTTTATTGGTAATGCCTGAGTGTGGATTGTGTCAAAAGCCTTTGCCAAATTGAGGTATGCTGCGCATACAGATTTTCCCTCATCTGTCACCCTGGATACATTTTTGGAAAAAATCCACAAGATTTAACAGGCAGGATCTGCTCTTGATGAAGCAGAATTTGGTAAGATCCAGGGTCAGGAGCTCACCTATGTCTTTATTTATAAGGTCCATAATGATACATTCCATGACCTTACAAATGAGGCTGGTCAAGCTTATGGGTTTGTAATTTCCTGGGTTGTTAAATATCATTCCTTAAATTGCATGATCAGGCTGCACCAATCAATACAAATATACACTGAGATAATGATCCCTTATTAAATTTAATAATTAATAGAATTCCAAAATAATGTTATTTGCTGATGATACTCTTCTAACAATTAAATATACTCCAGAAATGCTAGAAGAATTAAAGAAAATAATTGATAATTTTCAAAAAAATGTCTGTTTTATACTTTAATAATTCCAAGTTGAATCATGTCTTTATTAATAAGAAAAATCCAATAAATACAGATATTTCATGTTTGGGTAAAGAAATTAATAATCTATTTTATTTAGGTATTCAAGTTTGAATACTACAAAAGAAACCATAAATTATAACCATGAAAATGTAATAATTTCTATAATTAATCTTATGAATTCTTGGAATAAAATATAGATTTAATTTGAGAATAGATTACAAATTATTAAAATGTCTTTATTTCCAAAAATATATATATAACACAATCTCTTATATTGCCATCAAATAAGGAACAAATAAAAACAATAAATAGATTACTTATAAACTTTCTATGGTATCCAAATAAATTTCGGTTGAATATAAATTATAAGTTTAGACCTTGGAAAAATGGAGGTGTGAGCTTTCTTAATACAGATACTTATGCAAAAGTGGCAGTTATTAAAATTGTTTTAATTGGTTAGATATAAATTATACATCTAATTGGAAAATTTCAATTATTGAGTATTGATAAATTAAACTTTTTGGACCTAATAAACTCTAAATTATATAATCCTTTTTGGCTTTTTATCTCTTACTATATTCAAGTATCTTCAAATTCCCCATCTAATTCTACTTATTTAAATTCAATCTTAAAAATCTTTAAAAGGATAATACAGAATAATTCAAACTATAGATTCTGGCTTGAATCTCTAATTCCTTTTTCATTAGCTAAAAATTTAATGAATAAATTATCTTTTAATATTTTAACTCTTGGAATAATAAACATTTTTATTATGGTTACCAATGTTTTGAAGGGTTTCATTATAAATCTATTGAAACTATTACTTTAGATTTTAATATAAATATTAATGAATTAAACTACTTACAACTAATATTAACATCTTTACAAACTAAGTTTTGTTCTTTATCTAACTCTACTTTAACTGAATTTCCTGAATGGGGTTCTAGCTTTATTTGAAATTATTTATAAACATTGTGAATTTAATAACTGAATCTCGAAAATATATCTTATGCTAGTCAAGGATTATTCAAATTTAGATAAGAATTTTGGGAAATTTTTTCTAAAGAATATTCTATAACTTTCACTGATCAAAATAAAACTCAACTTCTTTCTCAGTCAAAAATACATCTTGGACCCTTTATTGGAGTATATTCACTTGGAAATTTTTATTTAGATCTTTTATAACTTCTGTAAGAGTTGCTAAAATGAGAAAATAAAAAAATGTCTAGCTGTAGGAGATGTTGCAGATAAATTAAGGCTAATTGGTCACATATGTTTTTTGTTACATGGTGCAGAATGTCTGGATAAAAATCTAAGAATTTTTTAAAGCGTTATGGAATAGATACATTTATGTTAACAAAAGAAATGGTTCTCTTTAATATTTTAGGAGCAGATACACAAAGGGAAGACTTTTCTTATGTAACATGGACTATACTTGCTATAGCTAGAAAAACTATTATGAGGAACAGAAAATCCTCTTCAGAATCAAAATTTGAAGAATTTCTGTCTTAAAGGTGGTTGCAATTAAATAAAAGAAAGAAGAATATATCCAAACAAATGAAGGAGTAATCCTTGGTTGCAGGTTTTGGCCCTTATTGAATCAAAATTTTCATCTACGTAATTATTTAGACTGTTGTTAGGACTGTTTTTTCTTTTTTTTTTTAAAGAAATTGTCTTGTCTTATTTACTACCTTGTTAGTTTCGAGCTTATTGTACATATTGTAAATAGTTATATTTTTGTTTGTTCTTTAAAATCAAAATGTATTATATTCCTTTATTGTATGACATTTGAAACTTTATTATTTTTGTAATTTTTTTTTTGAAAAAAATTTATAAAAATATTTCAGGTAAAAAGGCCGACTATTCAAACTTTTTTTTGTTCATTTAAATCTGGGCTGATAAGTGCCTCCATAGAAAAAATCCAGAACCATTCTTTTTCCACCAAAATATTTCCACATTATTAGCAGACCACCTAGATCTTTGGGGGATAAGATCAGTCCCCATGAACACAAAAACAGCCTGGGGATGGGACCTGATATGTTTAAAAATAGCACTTATTTCCCAGTGACATCTGATAATACTTAGGTAAAGGTTAATCCTTCCTTGAAAATTCAGGAAGTACAATCCACACAAAAGATGCCACAAAACATACGGCCATATAAACCACACATTTCAGTATTGTACTTTATAATGTCTCAGATATTAAATACTAAATACCTTGAAAGAATTCCTAGTGGAAGAGGTGCCAGACTTTAAATGAAGGCATATTGTACAGTCATTATATGGAAGGTATCCCATCAGAAAGTCAATGAAAACCTGACCCCAGGGTATAGAATGTATACATTTCTAAATGGCCTGACCTTGGGTAATGCTGAATTGGAAGAGTTACTGAACATGTTTGACAGACGTAGCATAGAACTTATGCACTTTATTATCACACTGAACAATAACAAGATCAAAGAACTGATGGATATTAATCAGCTTAATACAGATGTGAAGATAGGTGAAGGCTGCCAGCCTAGCTAGCTAGAATTCTGTACATAATTTTGTCATTTGTAAATATTAATATAAGCCACAGGTTTATTCTCTTAAATGAGGAAAATGTTGGTAAATGTTAAACTTCAAAAATCTAACAACAGTGCACTCTGCTGTAAGAAAGCTAAGTTAAGCATTTTATGACTGTCTTTGATCTTTAAAGTCGGCTGCAATATGTCTGGATGAAATAATTTTTCCTATTGTTTTGAGGCCAGAGTTAATGGCTAGAATTTGCATGTATAAATGTCCTTTATTGCTCTGGTTTCTGATCAGGTGTAAAGAATGTAAATGTAGTTTCTGTTAGCCTGAGAACACCAGAGAGGTGTGAAGAATGATGTCACATGAAGCAGCTCTGTGTTATCAATTTAAAGATAGAGAATCAGAGAGCTCAGAGCATTTGACTTGAGAACATTCAACTCACCACTCTGCCTGTTCTATATATAAGTTATTTAGAACTGTGTTTTCACTTAGAAATAGCTAGGAATTAGGAAGATTAGACTAACTGTTTTTCTGTGTGATGTCAGAACTTTTCTATGGTATTATTTTAAGTATTTCTCTGTGATCTCTGAACTCATGACTGCACTGTGTAGTAAGAAGTATTGTCTTCTGTTTTTATTATTTATTATTAAATATCTTTAAACCTTTCAACTGTGGCTGTTTTGTGTAGAGATAATTTAAGCTCTAAGAGTACATTGCATGTATATAGTGATACTGTACCAAGTCACTCTAATAAGCCTTGACTGTTCAGTCACACTTACCATTTGAATAATAATATTGCACAGTAATAATTGGACACCCTTCATTTCATAAGGGCCTTTGAGTAGCTGATAAATATTCGCTGGGTGGTGGCAGTGATTTCTACTGTATAGTCTGGGTAAAAGGGGCACAGCTGGAGGACCTGTGCCAGCCTTCTCCAGGAGTGTCTGTGTGGTTGTATAAACTCATATCTCAAAGTGTGTGCGTGTGTGTCAGCTACTTGGGCAGGGACACAAAGCACTGATTGGACAAAGAGGGTGCAGGAGATTTTAGATTGACCACTAGGCTGAGATCTGGACCCTATAGCTGTGTCAGTGGGGAGTCTTACTAGAGACCTGGAGAGAAAGGCAGAAACCAGCTCTGACTGAGTGTGATCTCTGTGTGCTCTTAAGGGAAATTGTACTTTACTGTGTGTGTATTTATTATCCTTTCCCTATATGGACGCTCCTCACTGGTGTTAGTGGTGAAGATTGAGGCTCCTTGATTGCTGGGCCAGTGCACAGGCATCACATATTAATTGTTTGGCAGTTGTGGGATATTCACATGACATATTAATTGGTTGACAAATACTATTTGGCTTGTAGTGGTGTGGGTAGAGTAAATTCCTGTAGCTTGTGTACAGTGATCACTGAAGGTGTTTTTTACTCTAAATCAGCCACACAGTGAATACTCAGAGTTCAAATCACAATTGTTGTATTTCTTTTGTTAGCTTAGTTAGGGAAGAGCAGGCAGCATATCAGCAGAGGAGTACGGAAAGCTGACAAGGAGCCAGCTGGCTGAGATATGCCAGGCTAGGGAACTGGTGCATAGAAACCTGACTAAGGCAGACATGATTGCAGCTTTGGCCACAGCTGCATCAAAAAACAGTAACCATGAAGACGAACAGACTGGCAGTGGAGATGTACCACCCTCAGAGAATGGACAGCTCAACCTTTCTGCAGAGGACTTAAAAATCCATCTAGAGCTAAAGAGACTTGAGTTGGAGACCAAGCATTTGAAAATAGAAGCAGCAGAGAGACTGAGATGTCTGCAGGCTGAGGAGGATGAGAAACTGCTATGCCTTGAAGCTGAGGAAAAGGAGAGGCAGAGGCAGCATTAGAAGGAGATGCTGACTCTTCGCCAGAGTCATGGAAGTAATAGGGAAGGGAGTAACTGGACTCCAGAAGACAAAAGGTCAGTAAATTTCTTCCACAGTTTAAAGAGGGGGATCATTTTGGTAGTTTTATTCATATGTTTGAGAGGGTATGTAAACAGTATGATGTTGACCAAAGGCTCTGGGTACAGTTTCTGACCCCCTTACTCCATGGTAAAGCTGTAACTGTGTTATCTAAATTTGCTGAATATTTTGATTATATTGCTGTTAAAAAATCACTTGTTAGAATGTTTTAAGCTAACACCTGAAACATGTAGGGAAAAGGTTCGTGAGCATAGACGCAAGGCAGATGAAAGTGTGTGTGAATATGTTTCTGAACTGACCACATATTTTCATAGGTGGGTGAGTGGATGTCAGGTCACCACTTTTGAAGGGCTGGCAGACTTTTGGTGCGGGAACAAGCCCTTAGCACTTTGCATGAGGACATAAGGATGTAGTTAAATGATAGAACATGTGCTACTTCAGATGAGTTGGGGGAAGAAGGGAGACCTATACCTAGCAAGCAGGGCATCCCTGCACAGGAAAGGGGCTCCCAGTCCTGCTCATTGGTCTAAAGGAACCCATGGTGGGCAGCACAGACTACCCCAACAGAATCTGCCAGTAGCAGGGGAAGCCACTAGTCCAGGTGCATGTCCAGGACCTGGGGTTAAATGTTTTGAATGCAACCAATGGGGCCATGTGGCATACAGATGTCCACGGAGGCAAAGTGGGGAACAAAAGTTGAGAAATCCAGTAAGTGGGAAAGACAAAATGCCAATAGTAGGTTGTCTTGGGACAACAAGGATACCAAACTACCACAATAGGTTATATCCTATTGTAGTGAATGGTAAAGAGGCCACTGCTAAGAGAGACACAGCCTCAGACATAACCATTGTAAAGCCTGCAGTGGTTACAGAGGAGCACTACTTGCCTGGGCAGTCTACTCCAGTCATAGCTTTAGGAGGGACCCCATTCCAAATTCCTTTGGCTATGGGTCACCTTGACTGGGAGGGTGGAAAGGGAAACCAGCAAGTAGGTGTGTTTGAGGATATTCTTGCAGATGTCCTGATAGAGAATGATTCTGATAGTGTAGTAGTATGCGCTTGTACGTTTTCACTCAGTCAGGTTTGGAGACAAGCATGTGGGTCTGGTAGCCTGGGGGAGACCCAGACAGACTGCATACTTGCATCCAGGACTGGTGAGGTGGTTACTTCAGGGAGGGAGCTACTCTGTAGCAGTGAGACTGAATGTGAGGCACAGCTGCTGGTGGGTACTGATGTTCCCTTGGACAGAGGGACGGCAAAGGTAGAGGTGAGTAGTAGTACCCAGGCTGACAGTGAAGCACCACTGTCAGAGGATGCCAGACTTCCTGTGGAAGGGGAGTTGGGAAAGGTTACAAAGAGAGAGTTGAGACAGGCTCAGCTCTCAGACCCTACATTGCAAGGCCTGAGGCAGGTAGCTAGGGAGCCACCTGATTCTCAAGGGAAGGGGAAATCTGTATACTGGGACAAAGGGTTAATGTATAGAGAGTAGACTCCTGAGGGAGTGCTAGAAGGTGAGAGACTGCAGCAGTTGGTAGTACCCAGAGCCTACCATCTGATGCTTCTAGCCATAGCCCATAATATTCCCATTGCAGGTCATATGGCATAAAACATACCAAGAGACGTATTATGCAGAACGTCTATTGGCCTGGAATTTCCAAAGAAGTAACAGGGTACTGCAGGACTTGTAAGCAGTGTGAAAAGGTAGGCAAGGCAGGAGACAAGGTGAGAGCTCCTTTGATGCCTTTGCCTGTGATTGAGGAGCCATTTCAGAGGGTAGCTGTGGATATTGTGGGGCCTCTGAGTACCCCATGTTCCACAGGGAAAAAGTATATCTTAGTGGTAGTGGATTATGCTACACAATACTCTGAGGCAGTGGCTCTGTCCTCCATCGAGGCAGAAAAGGTGGCAAATGCTTTGCTAGAGATTTTCAGCAGGGTAGGTTTCCCAAAAGAAATACCGACTGACAGAGGTGCCAATTTCATGTCAGACCTGCTGGCTTGTCTGTGGAAGTCCTGTGTGGTGAAGCACCTGAAGACCACCCCCTCCCATCCCCAGACTAATGGTCTTGTTGAGAGGTTAAACTCTACAATCAAGTCCATGCTACAGGCATTTGCAGACCAGTTTAAGAAGGAGTGGGACAAATATTTGACCCATCTGTTGTTTGTTACAAAGAGGTTCCCCAGGAATCCACAGAATTTTCACCCTTTGAGTTGCTATATGGGCATAGGGTGAGGAGACCTCTAGATTTAATTTGAGATGAGTGAGAAGGTGCGTGTGAACCTCACAAGGAGTCTTTTGTGGTATATGTCCCAAACCTCAAGACAAGGCTCAGGGAACTCATGGGCTTGGCCCAGGAGAACCCGGCAGAAGCCCAAAAACAGAAAAAGGTGTGGTATGACAGGAATGTTCAAGCTAGAGAGTATGCTGTGGGGCAGCAGATAATGGTTCTCATTCCTGTTAAACACAACAAGCTGCAAGCAGCTTGGGAGGGACCCTACAAGCAGCTTGGGAGGGGCCCTACAAGGTGGTAAGAAAGGTGATGTTAACTGCATGGTGGAACTGCTAGGCAGGAGGCAGCGGCACAAATTATACCATGTTAACATGATGAAATCTTACCATGATAGGGAGGCCCTTGTGCTGAGCAGTTGCAGTGGATTGCAGGGGGAGTCTGAGCAAGATCTGGTGACTGATGTCCTCAGTGAGACTCAGACTGACACCTCAGGGGAAGGGATAGTAATGGTCCAGCAGCTATCTCCTACCCAGGTTGAAAAATGAGCAGTGTTACGGGAGTTTGGGGACATGTTCACTGAGAAATCAGGGTGCACCCACCTGGTGCAGCACCAGGTGGATGCAGGACCCCAAAGGCCTAGTAGGCAGGCCCCTTATAGGGTGCCTGAGAGAGTCAAACAGACTCTGAGGGAGGAGATACATGAGATGTTGGGACTAGGGGTGATTCAAGAGTCCAACAGTCCCTGGGCCTCCCCAGTGGTGCTGGTGCCAAAGAAGGATGGCAGCACCAGGTTCTGTGTCGACTACAGGAAATTAAATAGTCACACAGAGTCAAATGCTTACCCCATGCCTAGGACAGATGAGGTCCTAAAGCAGCTGGGTGGGGCTAAGTATTTTACAACCACTGATCTCACCAACGGTTACTGGCAGGTGCCCTTGACTCCCAGTGCTAGAGAGCAGTCAGCCTTTGTGTCTCCTTTTGGCTTGTATGAGTTCACAAAGATGCCCTTTGGGATGAAAAATGCCCCACCAACTTTACAGAGGCTGGTAGATTATATCCTAGCAGGAGGATTTGCCCTTGCTTACCTAGATGATATTGCCATCTACAGCCATTCCTGGCAAGAGCACCTTCAATATGTCAGGGAGGTGCTGGGCAGACTACAGAGGGCAGGGTTGACCATTAAGCCGAGCAAATATCAGGTGGGTATGGCAGAGGTCTCCTACCTGGGACATAGAGTGGGGAGTGGTAAGATCAGGCCAGAACTTGCCAAAGTAGAAGCCATTCAGGCATGGCCTGCACATGTTACCAAAAAGCAGGTGAGGGCGTTCTTAGGGACAGCAGGGTGCTACAGAAATTTCGTCCCCAGTTATAGTACCATAGCTACTCCCTTCACAGACCTGACAAGGAAGAACAGGCCAGATAAGGTAGTGTGGACCATAAGCATGTGAGCAGGCATTCCAGAAGTTTAAAGAAGCTTTGGGAGGACCCCCTGTGTTAGCCAGTCCAGATTACAGCAAAGAATTTGTTGTGCAGGTGGATGCTTCAAACCATGCGGTGGGGGCTATACTTAGCCATATTTCTTCACAGGGAGAAGAGCACCCAGTGGTTTATCTCAGTCATAGGCTCCAACCCAGGGAGGAATGTTATGCAGCTGTAGAAAAGGAATGTCTAGCCATAGTGTGGGCACTAACTTCAGCCTTATCTGTATGGAAGAAAATTCACTGTAGTGACAGATCACAGCCCCCTAACATGGTTACACAGAGCCAGCCAGCAAAATGCCAAGTTGCTAAGATGGACACTAGGGCTGCAAGTATATGATATGTCAGTACAGCACTGCAATGGGATTAGCAAAGGCAATGCAGATGGGCTCTCAAGACAGGGAATGGGGTAAGGTATACTCAGACCTAACCCTCTCAAGCAATGTTTGTCGAAAACACTGATGGTGATAATAATCATGAAGAACCTGCTAACAAAGATTTAGATAAAGATAATTCTGATGATAACAGTGTTAGTGTTAAGACTAAAGGGGCAAAAAGTATTTCTGCTACCAATCTTACATCAACATCTTCTAATTTTTTTGCCAAGAAGATTCCACTGGGGGAAAAAACTATTCTAACGAGGAGTCGTACCTTTTTGGGGTCGAGCTCCTCAGGAGAAGAGACTTAAGTTTACAAACCAATGCTTTTGACATCATTAATTTAACTGATGTCAAATTCAACACCAATGAGATGAATGTTTTAAAATTTGGTTTCAATTTTATTCCCACGACCAAGGCTGATTATAGTAAAACAGTTGTTGATATAAAAAAGTATGCTAGGAAATTAAATTTACAGTACCTGATGCATGACATTCCCCTGACAAATAAAGCTTTTATCAAACCTTTTATTTACAACCCTCAGTTAAACCATACCATTAAAACATTTGAAGAAGTATGTATACAAGAGCTTGAAAAAGTGTTAACTAAGGGTACTAGAAATAACAGTAATTTAACACCTAATGATAGAAAAGCTTTCTATCAGTTGCGTAAGAAAAACAACACATTAAGGTTTATGAGAAGCGACAAAGGGGGAAATATAGTCATCATGACTCAGGACTCCTATAAGAAAAAAATGCTGGAATTATTAAACAACAAAGAGGAATATGAAGTTGTTCCATTACATGAAATAAACAAAAAATATAGGTTAATACACTCTTTTTTATATGATGCTTTGATGTCTAATGAGATTGACTTAGATGTGTATGAATTTTGTGTTATAGACAAACTGAGGATAGGTGTTCTTTTCGGAATACCGAAAGTCCACAAAAATTTATTAGATCCGCCTTTTAGACTGATAGTGTCTTCTCCACATTCTGTTACAGAAGGGATATCACTTGTTATAGATGCTACACCATTGGTTTCTAAACAGGAATCCTTTGTAAAAGACTCCTGGCACTTTTTAGCAAAATTAAAAGAGTTTGCAGATAGAAACACATTTGACCCAAGCATGCATATTATTTTTACCCTGGACGTTGTTTCTTTATATACTTGCATTCCTCATGAAGAGGGATTGAGGGCTATCACATGCAATTTTATTAAGTAACAAATCTGATTATAACACAGGTCTTAAGTTTCCACTATATGTAGATGTTTAGAAATTTTGTTACAAGAGAGTAGACTCGCTGAGGGGGGGTGCTGGGACACCTGATTCTCAAGGGGAAGGGAAATCTGTATACTGGGACAAGTTGGTTAAATATAGAGAGTAGACTGAGGGAGTGCTAGAAGGTGAGAGACTGCAGCAGTTGGTAGCACCCAGAGCCCATCTGATGCTTCTAGCCACTTAGCCCATAATATTCCCATTGTGAGGGTCATATGGCATAAAACATACCAAGAGAGGCGTATTATGCAGAATGTCTATTCGCCTGGAATTTCCAAAGAAGTAACAAGGTACTGCAGAACTTGTAAGCAGTGTGAAAAGGTAGGCAAGGCAGGAGACAAGGTGAGAGCTCCTTTGATGCCTTTGCCTGTGATTGAGGAGCCATTTCAGAGGGTAGCTGTGGATATTGTGGGGCCTCTGAATACCCCATGTTCCACAGGGAAAAAGTATATCTTAGTGGTAGTGGATTATGCTACACAATACTCTGAGGCAGTGGCTCTGTCCTCCATCAAGGCAGAAAAGGTGTCAAATGCTTTGCTAGAGATTTTCAGCAGGGTAGGTTTCTCAAAAGAAATACTGGCTGACAGAGGTGCCAATTTCATGTCAGACCTGCTGGTTTGTCTGTGGAAGTCCTGTGTGGTGAAGCACCTGAAGACCACCCCCTCCCATCCCCAGACTAATGGTCTTGTTGAGAATTTAAACTCTACAATCAAGTCCATGCTACGGGCATTTGCAGACCAGTTTAAGAAGGAGTGGGACAAATATTTGACCCATCTGTTGTTTGTTACAAAGAGGTTCCCCAGGAATCCACAGAATTTTCACCCTTTGAGTTGCTATATGGGCATAGGGTGAGGAGACCTCTAGATTTAATTTGAGATGAGTGAGAAGGAATTAATTGAGACTCTCAGCAAGGAGTCTTTTGTGGTATATGTCCCAAACCTCAGAGACAAGGCTCCAGGGGAACTCATGGGCTTGGCCCAGGAGAACCCCGGCAGAAGCCCAAAACGAGAAAAAGCAGTGTGGTATGAGCAGGAATGTTCAAGCTAGAGAGTATGCTGTGGGGCAGCTTGATACAATGGTTCCTCATTCCTGTTAAACACAACAAGCTGTAAGCAGCTTGGGAGAGGAGGACCCTACAAGCAGCTTGGGAGGGGCCCCAAGGTGGTAAGAAAGGTGATGTGTTAACTGCATGGTGGAACTGCTAGGCAGGAGGCAGCCGCACAAATTATACCATGTTAACATGATGAAATCTTACCAAGTGATAGGAGGCCCTCTTGTGCTGAGCAGTTGCAGTGGATTGCAGTGGTGGGGAGTCTGAGTGAGATCTGGTGGACTGATGTCCCAGTGAGACTCAGACTGACACCTCTAGGGGAAAAGGGATAGTAATGAATCCAGCAGCTATCTCCTACCCAGGTTGGAAAAAAAAACGAAAGAGCAGTGTTAATGGGAGTTTGGGGACATGTTCACTGAGAAATCAGGGTGCACCCAATCTGGTGCAGCACCAGGTGGATGCAGGACCCCCAAAGGCCTAGTAGGCAGGCCCCTTATAGGGTGTCTGAGAGAGAGTCAAACAGACTCTGAGGAGAGGGAGATACATGAGATGTTGGGACTAGGGGTGATTCAAAGAGTCCAACAGTCCCTGGAGCCTCCCCAGTGGTGCTGGTGCCAAAGAAAGGATGAGCAGCTCCAGGTTCTGTGTCGACTTACAGGAAATTAAATAGTCACACAGGAGTCAAATGCTTACCCCATGCCTAGGGACAGAGATGAGGGGTCCTAAAGCAGCTGGGTGGGGCTAAGTATTTGGCTCCCACAACCACTGATCTCACCTCAACGGTTTACTGGCAGGTGCCCTTGACTCCCAAAGTGCTAAGAGAGCAGTCAGCCTTTGTGTCTCCCCTTTTGGCTTGTATGCGAAGGTTCACAAAGATGCCCTTTGGGATGAAAAAAATGCCCCACCAACTTTATAGAGGCTGGTAGATTATATCCTAGCAGGAGGATTTGCCCTTGCTTACCTAGATGATATTGCCATCTACAGCCATTCCTCTGGCAAGAGCACCTTCAATATGTCAGGGAGAGTGCTGGGCAGACTACAGAGGAGCAGGGTTGACCATTAAGCTGAGACAAATATCAGGTGGGTGGCTGGCAGGAGGGGGTCTCCTACCTGGGACATGGAAGTGGGGAGTGGTAAGATCAGCACCAGAACTTGCGCCAAAGTAGAAGCCATTCAGGCATGGCCTGCACATGTTACCAAAAAGCAGGTGAGGGCGTTCTTAGGGACAGCAGGGTGCTACAGAAATTTCATCCCCAGTTATAGTACCATAGCTACTCCCTTCACACCTGACAAGGAAGAACAAGGCCAGATAAGGTAGTCTGGACCATAAGCATGTGAGCAGGCATTCCAGAAGTTTAAAGAAGCTTTGGGAGGACCCCCTGTGTTAGCCAGTCCAGATTACAGCAAAGAATTTGTTGTGCAGGTGGATGCTTCAAACCATGCGGGTGGGGAGCTATACTTACTATATTTCTTCACAGGGGAGAAAAGAGCACCCAGTGGTTTATCCTCTTCAGTCATAGGCTCCAACCCAGGGAGGAATGTTATGCAGCTGTAGAAAAGGAATGTCTAGCCATAGTGTGGGCAAAAACTTCAGCCTTATCTGTATGGAAGAAAATTCACTGTAGTGACAGATCACAGCCCCCTAACATGGTTACACAGAGCCAGCCAGAAAAATGCCAAGTTGCTAAGATGGACACTAGGGCTGCAAGTATATTATATACAGTCAATTACAGCACTGCAATGGGATTAGCAAAGGCAATGCAGATGGGCTCTCAAGACAGGGAATGGGGTAAGGTATACTCAGACCTAACCCTCTCAAGCAATGTTTGTCAAGGGTCACTGAAAAACTAGCTTGAGTTCTCCAGGGGGAGAGATGTGCGAAGATAGAATTCTTTAGATAATTCTGTCATTTGTAAATGTTAATATAAGCCACAGGCTTGTTCTCTTAAATGGGGAAAAATGTTGGTAAATGTTAAACTTCAAAAATTTAACAACAGTGCACTCTGCTGTAAGAAAGCTAAGTCAAACATTTTATGACTGTCTTTGATCTTTAAAGTTGGCTCCGATATGTCTGGATGAAGGAAGTCTACCTATTGTTTTGAGGCCAGAGTTATTGGGTAGAATTTGCATGTATAAATGTCCTTTATTGCTCTGATTTCTGACCAGGTGTAAAGAATGTAAATGTAGTTTCTGTTAGCCTGGGTACACCAGAGAAATGTGAAGAATTATGTCATGTGAAGCAGCTCTGTGTGTCAAAGGAAAAAACTTCAAAGACCAATACATGTAAGGTTCAGTTAAGGCATATTTAATTACTTGCTGCAAGGAGACAAAAACATGCAGATACAAGGATTTGTCTAACTACGAACAGGAAGTATGCTTATTCTTATACTGTTTTACAAGACATGGCCTTCTATGGCTGACGTAATCAAACACAACTTTCAGTATTGTTCTACAGCAGATGTTACTCAGATTTTCTGCTGACATGACCGGTCACAAGTGGCATCCCACAAGGTTCTGTCCTGGGACCTCTCTTGTTCGGTATTTACTTTTCTGAGGTACAGGCCAACGTAGGAGGACTATGGCTCACAAGTTCTGCTTGAATGACTGCAAACTGGAGTGCCATAATTGACTCTCCAGCTGACACACAAACATCCTTCAAAAAGGTCTCAGAGAATGGATACCCTGGTGCCAAAGCCATGGGCTAGAGCTAAATGCCAAAAAGTGTATAGTCATACCCTTTGGCAAAAACAATGTGCCCAATAAATTACCAAGCATAGGTGGAAACCCATTAGCTGGGTACAGAGAAAGTAATTAGGGATCTGGGGACCCAAGTTGGGATAGCAATCTCCTTCGACAACCACTTTGCCAAAGTGGTTAGAAAAGACCTTCTACATAGCCCACCTCATCATGAAAAGGATTCACATCTAGATCAAGAGAGGTAATCGTGTTCCCTTTATTCATCCCTCATCAGGCCCATTATAGAATACAATGCCCCTTTGGGATGTACCCCACCTCACACCTGCAGCAATTAGAAAGACCCCAGAAGTTCCTCACCAGAGGATCAAGGACTCAAACAGATGCCATATGCTGCCTCGGTTAAAAAACTCCAGCCTCTAATTAGCTGCATACCGCCTACTCTCGAGGCTTTATCTATGCCTGAAATATGCTGCCATGTCCAACCCAGAATTAACGGACATGCTCCACCTCAGTAAATCTAAACTCTTTAGAGCCACTTGCCTGAGGGACTTGAACCTCAGCACAGAAATAAATAGAACATGCTGGAGGGACAGATTCATAACCCAGAGGCTCCTTTGCTCTGGAATAGAATTCCACCATGTTAGGGTAGAGCACCTCACTGGACTCTTTCAAGAAGAATCTTGATTAGTGGATGGGGATCAGAGGTGTGTCCTGGGATTACCTGCGGTCACTATTAGACAGAGGCACAGTAAACTAAACTTTAAAAGGCACAGTATAATTAAATCAAGGGGTGGCATACTGACAACTGGCTAGGCTTATAAATGCCCCAGGGCAGATAGCCTATATGAACCTATGAACTCATTTGTGAGAAACCTTGAGAAAACAACTCACCCTTGGTGGGCACTCAATTGTTTACAGGCTTCTATTGCACAGTGTTACATTTCAAGGTACTCTTCTAACTCAGATACAAGCAAATGCTGATTGCAGTTCATATTTTCAAACAGGCTTTGGTCCCCACTATCTATAGCTTCTACAGCTGTGTATTTTTCTCACAGCACAAATGGAACTTGTCTAAGCTTCATACAAGTAGTATTGTTCTATTCATTATTTTCTAACATAAGCAGGAATCATCTACTTCGTAGTAAATTTCCAAGGCACAAGCAAGATTTTAGCTAACAATACAAGGTCAGAAAGCATCTGCAGTTTGTACAGATTTATGCAGTATGTAATAGAATAAATGTGTTAATCCTTTTCAAGCTCTAAATGCACTAAGCATATTACTAATACACACATTAATACATATTTTTCTGACACTGTGTTATCAATTTAAAGGGAGAGAATCAGAGAGCTCAGAGCATTTGTCTTGAAAACATTCAACTCACCACTCTGCCTGTTCTATATGTAAGTTATTTAGAACTGTGTTTTCTCTTAGAAATAGCTAGGAATTAGAAAGATTAGACTAAGTGTTTTTCTGTGTGATGTCAGAACTTTTCTATGGTATTATTGTAAGCATTTCTCTGTGATCTCTGAACTCTTGACTGGCACTGTGTAGTAAGAAGTACTATCTTGTGTTTTTATTTATTATTAAATATTTTTAAATCTTTCAACTGTGGCTATTTTATGTAGAGGTAATTTAAGCTCTAAGAGTGCATTGCATGTATATAGTGATACTGTACCAAATCACTCTAATAAGCCTTGACTGTTCAGTCACACTTACCATTTGGATAATAATATTGCACAGTAATAATTGGACATGCTTCATAGGGGCTTTTGAGTAGCTGATAAATATTAGGTGGGTGGCGGCAGTGATTTCTACCATATAATCTGGGTAAAAGGGGCACAGATGGAGAACATGTGCCAGCCTTCTCCAGGAGTGTCTGTGTGATTGTATAAACTCGTATCTCAAAGTATGTGTATGTCAGCTACTTGGGCACTGGTTGAACAGAGAGAGTGCTGGAGGTTTTAGCTTGCCCACTAGGCTGAGATCTGGACCAGTGAGTTTCTACCCAGTATCTCTGTGTGCTCTT
>NC_056750.1:128679316-128708157 GCF_019279795.1 Protopterus annectens
CTTTCCCCACCAAAACCTTATTTCCATCCACAAACCCAAACGCCCAGCCAGTCAACTTTTACTCTCCTTTTCCCTTGCTAAAAAATGGAATGCCCTTCCCTCTGTCCTGAGGACCTATGACAACCTACACTCCTTCAAAACTCAATTCCTCTCCTACCTGCATACTCACCGAAAATGTAACTGCACACTTCACTCTATACCCCCCAAGTTCCCCTCTTCCTTCTCTCCTGGCTAACCTTCATTGCCTCCATATTTCTCTTAGTCACACATTGCTAAGGTAACTAACAACTACTCCCAACCCTATGCAATTTTCCTATCATCCTCCTAGACTCTTTCCTTAACTTCAAATGTTACTGAATTGAAGGACTACCAACTTGAATGCTTACTACCTACGATTTAAAAAAATCAACCTTTTGTATGTAAATCATTTTTATCTTTGAATTCTATTTGTACTTCTAAAAATGTAATCTAAAGATGTAGTTTGTCATAGTGTTATTTTGTATGCAAATCATTTTTAACTTTGAATTTTATTTGTACTTCTAAAAAAATTTTTATCATTATGTCTTGTAACATTGTATTGTGGAGCTTTTCTCCCCAGGCCTCCACTGAAAATGGGCTTTTTGGCCCAGTGGACCTCCCTGGTCACCAAACTGGAATAAAATAAATAAAATAAAATATGTATATATATGGTTTTCAGCTCAGAATTAGTAGTTTATTGGCCATTTTGGCTAATTTCTATCCCTTTCATCTTTCTGTTATAAAAACCACATTTGGGCGGTTTTGCACACCACACAGCAGCTAGGGTTAACTGTCCCTTGCTCCACAAAGTCTGCTCTTCAGTTTTTCCCTTATAACTAGTCAGTCTTTCAGCCAAAGCACTCAGACCCGCATCTTCTATCCCAGCACCTGTTCTAAATCTGCTGTTGCACTAAATAACCCCCAGCACTCAACCCCAAAACAGTCTTTACTACTTCCCACTTAATAAAAGAAAACAGTCTTTACTACTTATTCAGGCATGTCCAAGGGACAGCTCCTGGTGTACTCTCCAGCCTACCTGATGAACCTGGGCATCTTGAGGCAATACTACAACTGCCTCATGTACATAGACAACCCTCTCCTCCTACCACTAAACACTAATACCTGTGGGAGATGCACTTATACAGCCAATCTAGAGGCAAAGCTCTCTCCAACCAAGACTGGAACAGACAGTCAAGAGGAGAAGGTAATAACACACAGCACCCCCACTCACTTCACATAGACCTACTAAACCAACACCTCCAAAACCCATATATAGAAACACCAAGACATATACGGATGCTCTGAATAAAAATAAAAATCTGCCTAGGCAACAGAGACCTCCGAAGTATACACACAAGCAGCCTCCTCCTACCAACACATCCCAAACAACACACAGCCCACAAACTCGGTGTGCCACACAACCACAGCCCATAAGGCAAAACAACATACCCAACACATTAGTCATAGGTGACTCTATAGTCAGGCACACTGACGTCCCACTCACCAGGCTGGACAAAGAGAAGGTTACTGTCAGCTGCTAGTCGGGTGCCAGAATCTGCCACATAACGCATGCACTCAGGTCACTACAATGCAAGTACAAATATGACTCTGTCATTGTCCATGTTGGTGTGAATGACCTGAGACGTACCTCTCTGGACTACATGAAAAGAGACATGGAAGAGCTCTCCAATCTTGTAGCTGAGGCAGGTATGACCCTAGCCCTGAGCAGCATCCTGCCTTCACCAAGAATGATACCACAGTACAAGGATAAAATGATCAGCTTCAACAATTGGCTAACCTTCTGGTGTCATTCAAGGGGGATCCAGTATCTGTCTGCTTGGGATGACGTGCTTGACAGGCCACGATGCTTCACCAAAGATGGCCTGCACCAGTCACCCCTGGGATTCTGGATATTGGCCAAGGTTCTTGCTGCCCCTATAGTGCCTTTTTAGGCAAGGTTTTTAGGCAAAGCTCAAAAGACAAACCCACCACCGTAAAAACTACAAGTGACAAAAAACTGAGGGTAATGCTGCTCAATGCTAGGAGTCTAAACCTCAAAATGCAGTCACTTGAGGCACTCCTCAAAATGGAGAACATCAATATGTGTGCAGTGGCTGAGACCTGGTTCAAGGCTCCCGAGAGCACCCCAGTGCTACCAGGCTATAATTCATACCACATGTTTCAACCACAAAACCTGGACCGAAACACTAAGGGCAGAGGTGTGTCCATATTCATCAAGGATATCCGCACCTCCAGGCTAGTTGCACAACACAATGCCTGAGATAATCAAACTGCAACTAACCCTGGGTAAAAATGCATTCCAGATTGGAGCTTGTTATAGATCCCCCACCATGACCCAGGACCCATACTCCTCATTCCTAGAGACATTGGAAAAAATGAGGGTCCAACCAAATACCCTAATAATGGGTGATTTAAATTACCCCAACATAAACTGGGAAAACTACTATTGTACTAATCCCCTTGCTCAAAGATTCCTGGAATTTATAAACTCTAATGCCCTGGATCAACTTATCAACACCCCACCAGGGTAACAATACCCTGGACCTGGTCATTACCAACATGGGTGACTGGTGCTCAACCCCAGAGATCAACTACTCGCTGATTAGATCAGACCATAAACTAATCACCCTAGAGATCCACATCCTGACACCACCCCCACACAAAGAAACCATCGTAAAAAAACTTCTCCAAAGCGAACTTCACACTACTCAAAACAGAGGTAGCTAACTTTGCGATGCCCCTGCAGATGGACAACACAGTCATGACTGATGAATCCTAAACAAATGCACTCTACAAGCACCTGCATGAGTGCATGGATCATGCTATCCCTAACAAAACCAACATGCTATCCTCCAAAAAAAGGAAGCCAATCTGGTGGTCCCCTGCCATTAACAAACTCTATAACAGAAGGAAGAAACTGTTGCAAAACGGAGTACAAACTCAAGAATGGAGGAACTCCCTGACAGGCCTCAGTAAGAAGCTAAGATCCCTCATAAAATCCTCCAAAGCGAACTTTGAAAGAAAAATTGCCATGCATTCCAAACACAACCACAAGGCATTTTTTAGCTATGTCAAGAATCTCCATGGCAACTCCAGCTCTGCAATGAGGCACAAAATATACAGAGCCAACTGATATTGCCAACATCTTGGCAGATAGGTTCAGTGCTAACTTTACTCCCCTCTCACCCCCAAAGGGCCCATAACCATACCATATGATTGTAGAGCCCCGTTAATCACAAACACACAGGTAAATATGGCACTCTTTAAAGCCAAAAACACAGAGTCCATGGGACCAGACAACATCCCAGGCTGCATCTTAAACGAACTCCAAAATGAACTAGCCCCCCCCCCACCTAAACTCTTTGTTCAATCACAGCATCACCACAAAAGAGGAACCACCACAGACCCTGGGAACTATCAACCTATTAGTCTGATAAGCCTGGTCTGCAAGGCCATGGAGTGCATCATCATGGAACTCATAAACAAAGACATTGGTAATCTCCAAACTTTGGATGCTACCCAATTCAGATTTGTAAAGGGTAGATCATGTCTACTAAACCTGATAGACTTCTTTGAAATAGTTACCAAAGCCATAGATGAGGGCAATGTGATCCACACAGCCTACCTGGACCTCGCTAAAGCCTTCGATACCATGCCTCATTCAAGAATCATAGATAAACTCACCAACCTAAACATAAACCCTTACATCACAAGATGGGTGGCCAACTGGCTCATGGACAGAACCCACACAGTGAGAGTTGCAAACTCCAGATCCGACTCCAAACCAGTGACAAGTGGAGTGACCCAGGGTTCAGTCTTAGGACCTCTCCTGTTCAGTATGTACTTCTCCGAAGTGCAAGCAAACACTGAGGATATATGGCTAACCAAGTTCGCAGATGACTGCAAACTAGGTGCCCTAATCAATTCCCCTGCTGATGTAGGCATTCTACAAAAGGGCCTCACCAAGACAGATACCTGGTGCCAAAACCATGGCCTCAAGCTAAATGCCGAAAAGTGTTAGGATGCACTCTGCCATGAGATAGAATGGTAAGGAAGACAGATTAAACAGATACAGTAAACAAGCACTAGATCTTAGAATCTGATTGGCTGCTAGAACTCCCTTCATGCAGCATGTATAGAATCGGCTTGCTGTGATCAAAAGATTAGGCAGAGTGGATGGCAAGCCGATTTTTTGAAAAAAGTCAAATATAAGTATCAAGTAACTCCACTCTAAAAAGTAAGTTGGAAGGGTAACTGACAAAGTTCAGGTACATTTTCAACTTATTTTTAACAGTGGAGCTAAAATAATTGTGTAAAGTTAACCACGTTTGTGGAAAGCACTCGGGTATAAGAGCATACAACTCCTAGTGCCTCAGAGAGTGCTCGGGTTTAAGTACAAAGGCGCCATGTAACAGTACTCAGAGTTAATGAGTTAAAGAAGTATGAAATGTTATGGAGAATACAAAACTAAGCACAGAGCTCTTTGTGAATGGCAACACCCATACTCCACTTTAAATAGACAATCTGCTAGCTGACAGAATTGGATCAAACTTCATCATCCTGTTCACAATGGGCGCCACCGAAAGTATACATGCAAACATTACTGAGGTTATTTTCTCAAGACAGCAGCTTGCCTGTGCACACTCTAAGGCTAAAACACAGCACTGTTGGGCCCTGATAACAACCCACGCTGCTTTTTTAATAAATGGAAACATAACCTAGCAGAAACAGTTGGATCCCTACTTAACAACAGCCTCCAGACAGGCTATGTTCTGGCAGAAGGATGTACAGCAGCAGTCATCCATCTGAACAAGGGGGGACCATCACCTGAACCAGGGAATTATGGACCCATAAGCCTGTCTCATCTCTAAGACAATCAAAGGAATCAACATGGACCTTATCAAAAAGGACACAGATAATCTTTTGACTGTTTACCCAAACCATTTTTTATTTGTTAAGGATACAGCACATCTGTTAAATCTGTTTGAATTCTTCAAGAAGGTCACAAGGGCATGGATGAGAAAAAAACTGTGCATCCTGTCTAACTAGATACAGAGAAGCTGTCTCAACTGGGCATAAACACATACATCACCAGGTGGGTAGCCAAATGGATCACCGACAGGACATGTACTGTTGAAGTGTGTGAATTCAACTCTAGAAAGAGGCAAATGACCAGGGCAGAACCACAGGGTTCTATACCAGGCCCTTTCCTGTTCAGTGTTTACTTCTCAGAGGTCAAGCCAAACCTAGACTGCCTTTGTCTTACCAACTTTGTGGATGACTGTAAGATATGGGCAGTCATTGAATCCACAAACCCTAGTGATATACTGCAGAATTAATGCACAAAATGATTGGTGCCAGAGGCATGGAAACACACTAAATGAACACAAAAGCATAATTATTCCCTTTTGGAAAGCAAATGCCCAAGCTAATTACAATATAAACAGCACACCCCTATGATTGCACCCAGTGATACATGATTTGGGTATTCGGATAGTAATCGGAACTTCAAACACCATCTATCCACATTGGTGACAAATCCCTTTATGTGGCACAACTCATAAATATGGGCAGGCCATCCACAGCAAAGGACATTATAATACCATTGTACTCAGCCCTCTTTACACCAATAATTGAGTACAATGTACCTTTTTGCATGTACCTCACCACACATCTGCAACAGCTAGAGCAACCCCAGAATTTTTGAAGAATGAAGAAACATGGTGTAAACAACGCAACATAGTCAGAAACATTTAAAACCTTATCACTGTAGTCTATCTCCAGCATACTACTAGGCATTGATCTGTTTCTGGTTTACAGGGCACCCTCCAATCTGGCCCTCATGGAAATGTTACACATTGTTAATGCAAACTGCATAAGGGTCACTCATTCCAAGGATGTTAACCTAGCCTCTGATGTAATAAATCATACTGGAGAGATCGATACACCTCTCAGACACTACCCCTTCTCTGGAATATGCTTCCCATTCAAGTAAAGCAAAGGTCTTTCCTGACCCTCTTCAAGTGTAGCCTAGATCAATGGATGGTTAATCATGATTGCACTCCTGTTGTGCCCATGTCTCTCACGGTTAGACACAGCTGGTATTACATAACATAGTATAGGCTCATATCTGTGTGAACATCTTTCATATAGCTATTTAACATTGTGAAGCCCATGTCACACATGCCTAGGCTCTTATGGGATCTTGGGACTTTAGGCTAGCACTCTCCTATGCACCTGTAAACATACGATGTACAAGTGTATCCTAGGTACAGATAAATTGTGATTGTACAGCATCACAGACATATCAATACATCACATCAGTATTACTACTTGATAGTTTGAAATAAAAGCAAAAAGCCACTTGCTGTACTGAGACATTTGCTTTTATTTGTGTTTGATATGCCACTTATTTGCCTTTCATTTTATCACTTGATAGTTTGCATGAACACATATGCATGCATGTTAGCATTTCAAGGTCGGACAAAATTTTCCATGATAATGTCTGATTGGCAGTGATCGTGTGACACATGTCTTGAGGTTTGACATGTGCTTATAAAGTGTGCTCCATGCATTGTTCATGATGTGAACAATATCAAAGTGGCAGCTTCCTCGCTCATTGATGCTAGACTTTGCAATGCTGTAGCTTTTGTGTACATGGGCATAACTGATGTAATGCCATCAGTCTCAAATAGTGCTACACCATTCATTATAATGGATCACTTCTTAATTCACACATCAATCACAGATGTTGCAGACAATATCCATTGCTATAACATGTGGCAGATGCATGCAATACACAGCTGTGTAGGGAATCTAGTGATAACAGAGTGTTGTTTTTAATTGTTGTTATCCATATGGCTGATATCTTTGTCATCCAAGGATGCTTTACTCTAGTGTATCACTTTTGGCAGAGTGAGCTCCCACACATCTTGTCAGCCATACATAGGTATCCTTTGTGATGCATAACCGTTAGGAGTTGATGGTGTAGACTTCTCTTCAAAGTGTTATACAAGATGCATGTGCGATACATATTCCTGGGATGCACCCAGTAAATACACAGCTCATTGATAACATTGATGGCATGGGTTACATTCTTGAATGTGTGGATTGTGGTTTATGTGTCATACAAGCCTCTCAATTAGCCAGGTGTGCCCCTAATTTAAACTATAGATGTAACGCTGTTCCTCTTAACACCTCCAAAAAGTGTTCATTTTTGAGGACGGCATGTTGAATTCCCCTTATAGATTACTGACAAATCATTACAGTTATACAAGTGTGTCCCTGCAGAACATGTATAACTTACAATCACATATTTATGTCAATGTCACAGATTAACTGTGATATTATTTTAAAATTGTCGATGATTGTGCCTGCTTCTAATGTTGCTCATGAGCCTGTTGTTATGTGTCCCTGCTTGACTGCTATGCTGACATGTCATTCATATTCAAGCAACTCACTTTGCACACTTTCACAATGTGCAAATACACCCATTGTATGTACCGTCCTTGCTAAATGTTCTCTCCGAGTAATCATGTCAGGATGTTTATGTCACCACCAATCATCTCCATTGATATGTAATCCTGTGTGAAAGTCACATATTATCCTATGATGTGTGATGATATAAACGTATACAGGAAGTTTAAACAAGAATATGTACAATGCTATGCACATATGTGATTAATTTTATGCTGACTTATCTTTGGAGTGCACATACATTGACATACCCTTCTCTGGTGTACATTACCATGTTTCACATGTTCTCTTTCTTCTTTCCTGCTATTTATGTCCATGTGGCCCTTTTCAATAAGCAGACTTTCACAGACTACTGTATTTATACTGCATTCCATGTACAACTGACAATCACCACAAATCCTTTATTTCAGTATGCCAGAAACATGTTGCAGTGTACATTGCACTGTTTACTTTTCTATTATGTGCTACCACTGTAGTCACTGCATTCATTTTATCCTTGGTGATCATTGTGTCTGTCCAGGCAGGTAAACTTGTCTGCATGTTCTATATGCCTTTCTGCTGCTTTACACAGTTTTCTGGCTGGCAACACTGTTGCTGACAACAAAACCTTACTTGTATTCGTGTAAGCACAATGCACAGCATGCATATGTGATAAGCACGGCTGCACATCACTCAAACATGTAAACTCCATGTAGGCTTTGCATTAGGCCTACACAGAGTTTACTGAATCCCTAGGATAGTTTCAACAAAATACACTGCTCCTATAAATATATATATATATATATATATATATATATATATATATAAAATACACACATATATAAATACATACACACATATACACATATATATATATGTATATATGCATAGAGTATATATATATATATATATATATATATATATATGTATATATATATATATATATATATATATATATATATATATATATATATATATATATATATAGCTGTGACTGTATTTAGATACAAAACCAAAATAATTCACTGAATATACACTAAAGAAGGTCCACAGCTCACTGCCAATTCTCACTTAAAAAAATTACTTTTAATAAAAATAAACAAAAACGAACCCCCATATAAGCCCATTATTTCAGGTGGTAGGTCTATGACCTTCCCTTTTGGGAAAGTAGTAGCTGGATGGCTTAAACCAATATATGACAAAGTATATCATATAGTGAGAGACTCATATGATTTTTTGGGAAGGTTAAAACCAGAAATATGGAAGGAAGGGTTAGTGCTCATAACAATTGACGTGGTGGGCTTATTTTCATGCATTCCTAAGGAAGAAGGACTTGAACGGTTTAGCAATAGTATACAGAAGTATATAGACTTTGAGTGGGAAAAGATGAGTTTAATCTGTGAGTTTATGTCTATTATATTGGACTTTATATATGGTTCAAAGAAGAATATTATAAGCAAAAAAGTGGGGTGGCTATGGGGGCAGCATGCGCCCCCATATATGCAAATATGGTATTATTAGACTGGGAAAATGAATATATTTTGGAGAGTCAATATGCTAGTAAATGTATATGGTACAACAGATTTTTGGATGATATATTCATCTTATGGGATGATGCAATAAATGAAGTAAAAGCATTTGTGAATTATCTGAATGGTACCAGTAGTTATTTAAAATTTACATATAATAGTAGTAAGACTGAAATAGCATATTTGGACACTTTGTATCAAATGGGGTAGGAGAGTTCAAATCCAGAATATATAGAAAGGAAACATTTAGTAACTCATATTTAGAATATACCAGTTGTCACCCAGTGAGTCATAAAAAGAGTATTATAAAGGGTCAATGCATTAGAGCTGCGAGAATGACATCGGAATTTAATGATATGAAAAAGGAGTTTGAATATATAGGAACACTATTTGGGGAAAGGGATACCCCAGATATTTAATTGACAATGTCATTGGATATGTATTAAAAGAATGGGGGAGAAAATACAAACCTCTTCTTGGAAAGGGTTGGAGAAGAGCAGAAATGAATTTGAGAAAGATAAGGAAACCTCTTACAACAGGGCATGCGTTGTGGAGTATAGTCCAGATGTTGAGGAAATAAAGAATATCATTCAACAAAATTAGAATATTCTAAGAAGTGATGACTTGATCTATAGTGAAGTAGGTACAGCGCCTAAGTATGTGTACAAGACTGGGTATAATTCAAAGAACAGGTTTGAAAGAGGGAATGTAGTATTTAATTGTGGTACTGGAGATGGACATACTAAGAAATGTGGGCAGTGTCAGCAGTGTAAGGAGATCATAGAAGGAAAAACAATAACATTAGAGGATGTCAACCATACTAGAATATGGCTTAAGAAGGGGAATTGTCTATCCCAACACATCATTTATTTGAAGTGTATGACCCGTCCGAGTTACTATGTGGGTAAGACAGATAGACAACTGAGGAATAGCATATATAATCACACTTATTTCATAAGGATAAATTACATAAATAACGCCTTGTGTAGACATATACTTAAGCATGATGGAAGCCACACATTTAAATTTGGGATACTTGAACAGGTTAAGGTCAGCTCTAGGGGAGGAAATGTTAAGGTCAAATTAGCTGAAAAAGAAGTCAAATGGCAACTTAGGTTAAATGCAACAAAAGAACCAGGGTTGAATGATTATATATAAGTTTAAAATATAGTGTTCTGGGCAAGCCTTTCATTTGTAGGGGTGATAACATATCTGATAGATTATTGGAGCTGGAAACCAGGATGATTTTGAAGTTCAACACTTTAAAACCTTTTGGTTTAAATTTAGAATTGGGTATTTGATGAAACTAATACATTAAATTAGTTCATTTTATTGAATGCATTAAAAAACTATATATTTATATTTATACATGAATTTGTTAATAATATATATTTGGAATACATAATGAATTTAAAAATGTATAATTTTATTGAAATGAATATTTATTCAGAAAAGGAATTATTGTGAGATCACTTTAAAAATGTATATAAGTCTTTCTCCTTTTTTGGAATTAATTAGTTAATTAATCAATTGATTGTTTAATTGCTTAATATATAAAACTGCTACTGTGTAGCAGTAAGTTGTGATCCTTGAAGGCGAATTGCCGAGGTACCAGGTCGTTGACAATAAAGGAGAATTGCTGGAGAAGTACTGACTGTTTGGTGTGCTACTTGGTTTTGTGCTCTTCATGTCGTTGTGTTTTTTTGAGAATTGGGTCCAAGCCGTACTTTTTCCAGTGACTTATTTTTTGAACTAATAGTTTTGTGCTGAGATTGTTGAATCTTGCTTTCATCTATGTCACGTAATGAAAGCTCCGAACGGAGCCCTGCATCTGATGCCCTGCTGTTTCTAGATATGGTGGTGGAGCGTGAAAAAAGGTACACAAGTAAAGATCCCTGGAACTTGGGGGGAAATACAGATGCGGATGGTCGTTTCGCTCTGTTAAACAAGTTAATGGCTAAGGAAGTTGCACTTTATTTTGATACTAGACTGTTGGAGAAATATTTAAGTCTCAACATTACCCCTAGAGGGTTATACGTTGATAAATTACCAGCTGCACCGTTTTCAGATGATGAGTCTGACCTGTTAGAAGAGTGGAAGCAAACCTCTCTTTCCTGTACTATAGGTTGGCTCCGCATATTAATTAAACACAACAAAAAATCTCATGATAAACTCAAAAATGAGATTTCAGTGCTGCAAAATGAACTTGTAGCTGAATTGAATTATAGAGCTCAAATGGTTAACATCAATGATAAAATGAATAAGCTGGAGGCTGACATAGTACAGAGAAAACGTAATAAATTAGTTCGGGACTTAAAAGACTATGAAACAGGTATTATCTTCAGTTGGCAGCGTGAACCCGTGCGTAATCGTTCCAGGGGGAGGAGCTGGACTCGCAGCTCAAAACAAAGAGATTTTTCAGCGTCTTCTTTTTCTTCAACGGAACAGAATACTGTTGCCAAAAATGTTTCTTTTGCCAGAACTGTTGTTTCCAATCGAGTTCCTGATAGGGATGCTTCGGAAGCTTCTAACGAAGCTTCTAATTCAAATTCTATGGATGATGTGAACTTTCAAAATGACCACTACAATAAGGGGAGAAACGGAAGAAATGGCAGAAAGGGGCGAAATCGCTACAAATGAAGGTTTGACAATAACAGTTTCAAACAGAACTTGTTACAATGTATCTTCGTTGGAATGTATCAACTTATCTAATTTGTGTTTAAATAATGATATGTTGAATGTTCTGTGTAAGGGGAGTAAATTTGTCCCAACGATTTTTCCGTCGTTTGCTGACATTTATTTAGAAGTTAAAGCATTCATTCGCAAACTTTTATTGAGAGTATACTTTAAAAAGTTTACTAATGTGAATGTGAATGTGAATGAAAATGTTCCAAGTTCAAATGAGATTTATAATGAATCATTTAATGAAGCTGATTTTGACGAAAGTTTAATGAATTTATCCGTATATAACTATGAATGTGATGAATCTAATATTTCTCTTGATGAATGTGATGATGGTTTAATTTGTCCTAATACCAATACTAATTCAAATGTTAATTACTTGACAGGGTATGGTAAGTTAATGATGCCAAAATTCAAAAATGTTAGAAGTAAGTTCACACCAGCGATTTTCATACCAGCCATTTCAATTTTTCAAAAGGTACTTCTTAAAGAAACAGAGATATCGTTTAGGGAATTTTGTAAAGAGAAAAAACAATTTAATTTGAATAAGGAAGAATGGCAGGCTTTAAAAAATCTTAAAGAATTAAAAAATTAGTATATATTTAAATGTGCTGACAAAGGGGGTAATTGGGTTATTTTGAATAGACCTGATTACTGTAGGATGGTTAACAGATTGCTCTCCAATTGTGAAGAATATAACAAACTTGATGGTGATCCCCTAAAATCTTACAATGAAGAATTGTTATTTTTATTGGAAAGGGGAGAACGACTAAGATTTTTCTTGCAAACTGATGTTAAAAAGATGTATATTAAAGACCCTACTACACTGATATTATACGCACTGCCCAAGATCCATAAAGACTTAGTTGAGCCCGCTGGTAGGCCTATAGTATCAGGGGTAGGCTCTTTTTTGGAGAATGTCAATGTCTTTTTGGACTTTCAGTTAAAAGTTTATCTTAATAGGGTTAGTGCTCATATTTGTAACACTCAAGATTTGATTAATGAAGTATCCAAAATTTGTTGGAACAATGATTATTATTGGGTGACCATCGATGTCAAGTCTTTATATACAAATATTAACATTAGGTGGGGACTTGAAGCAATTTATAACATGTTAGGTGAAGGTCCTAGGACTAGTTTTTTGATTACTTTATTGGAATTTTGTTTAACTCATAACTATTTCATGTTTAATAATGAGTATTTCTTACAAACTAAGGGGACTGCAATGGGAGCTGCTTATGCTCCCACATATGCTGTGATATATATGGATTCTTTTGGAAAAAAGTGCATCTACCCCACAGATTTTTTCAAACATAAAGTAATTTTGTACAAACGTTTTATTGACGATTTAATTTTCATATGTAAAGGGGATGTGTTAGAATTTTGTGATTTTTTTTGAATCTCTGAATAGTAATGAACATAACCTTTCATTTTCATATGAGATGAATAGAAATGAAATCAACTTTTTGGATCTGACTTGGAAAGAAATAATATCATTGAGTTCAGACCTTTTAGAAAGAGTACGTCAGTTAATATGTTTCTGCATGCTACCAGCATGCATCCTCCTCACTTGTTGAGAGCTTTGCCTTATGGGGAATTCAAAAGAATATATCAGCATACTAGTATAGAGTCTGAGTTGGATCATGAGTTAAATGAGGTTTATTTAAGACTAATGGAAAGAGGGTATGAAAAAAAGCAACTCTTAGAGAGTATGAATAATGTTATGAATAAGAATAAAAATTCCACAAAGTTTGAAATGGATGTTTTAGATCCAATAAAAAAAGAAAGAGATGTGGAAAAGATATTCTTTGTGACCAAGTACACAACTTTTTCTGAAAAATTTACTTCCTTAATCAAAAGGTTTTGGTACTTGGTCAGTGAGGATGAATCCATAGGTGAGCTCTTTCCATATCATATAACTTTTTTATACAAAAAAGGAAAAAAATTAAAGGATATATTAAATAATAACCTCTTAATCAAAAAAACTTTTCATACTACTAATGTGGGAACATTTAGATGTGGCTCTTGCAGCTTATGTGATAGAGTAATAAATGTCAGGTCTATTAATAATATTAACCACACCCCCAAGCATTACTTTAATTGCAAATCTACTGGTGTTGTATATACACTTACTTGTAGTTGTAATAACATTTGGTATATTGGACAAACCAAAAAAATGGTAAGAGTTAGAATCTAGGATCATTTAAGGGACATTCGGAATTTAAATTTATCTAGTCCCGTTGCTAAACACTTCTTTGAAGCTCATGAGGGGAAGTCAGAAAGTTTAAAATATAGTGTTCTGGGCAAGCCTTTCATTTGTAGGGGTGATAACATATCTGATAGATTATTGGAGCTGGAAACCAGGATGATTTTGAAGTTCAACACTTTAAAACCTTTTGGTTTAAATTTAGAATTGGGTATTTGATGAAACTAATATATTAAATTAGTTCATTTTATTGAATGTATTAAAAAACTATATATTTATATTTATACATGGATTTATTAATAATATATATTTGGAATACATAATGAATTTAAAAATTTATAATTTTATTGAAATGAATATTTATTCAGAAGGAATTATTGTGAGATCACTTTAAAAATGTATATAAGTTTTTCTCCTTTTTTGGAATTAATTAGTTAATTAATCAATTGATTGTTTGATTGCTTAATATATAAAACTGCTACTGTGTAGCAGTAAGTTGTGATCCTTGAAGGTGAATTGCCGAGGTACCAGGTCGTTGATAATAAAGGAGAATTGCTGGAGAAGTATTGGCTGTTTGGTGTGCTACTTGGTTTTGTGCTCTTTATGTCGTTGTGTTTTTTTGAATGATTATATTCCCACTAAGCCAATCTTAAATGCAAGAGTATGAATAACATGTAGATGTAGGGTACACATTTACATTAACAAAGTATTGAACTTGGAGGGCACCTCTCAATGAAAGTTAATCTAGTGAGAATGGAAACAACACTATAAGATATAAATTGTATATAAAACATATATAAAAATATGTGCAATTAAAAAGCAATAGTATATATATATATATATATATATATATATATATATATATATATATATATATATATATATATATATGCCCCAGGATTCATGAAGCTTGCGCCAGAGTAGCATCGGCGAACTAATGCCAAATATGGCCGCAGAGCGATTCAGGTACGAGCTTTTTCCACGTGCACTACCAGTGTACGCCAGAGCTGTACAGCTCCTGGCGCATGTATGCTAATTACCCCATGCATAGCAGTGTAGCATGCAAATGAAGGTATATAGCGATTCATGAAGTGGTGCAGGCGTAGCTTAAGCATGAAGAAATGTAAACCAAAACAACGGTTTATATTTTTTCAAACATAAAATTGGAGCCATGAAAGCGGACCAAACTTATGCATTATAATGTTAATATATGCCAATGGCTAAATATATAGCCGATGGCATAAAAAAACATGCACAACACATAAAAAATAACATTTAATGTCATGGCCACACTAACACAAAGTAAAATCGCAGTGTATCGGTGCACAGACGGGATCACAATGAAAATATATTTAGATGTCATAAAACTGCAATGTAACACAATTCATGAAGTCCCCATAATAGTCAGTGGCATGCATGCTACACCACAACAAGGGTTGCTAAGGGTCTGTGACAGTGTTCTGTGCAGTAACTAGGAATTAGCAGTCAATGCCATGCAAATGAGTCAAGTAATACTGAATCGCAAACTCCCTGTCGGTGTAAGGATGTAGCACACAGCGTAGCGGTACAACATCATGGTGTGGCCTGGAGGTAAACATGACTTCAAGAGAGGGGTGCGCCACCATAGCTGTAAGCACATTGGAGCATTGCTAATCCGGGTTGCCTGTTGCTAAGCAAAGCTGCAGGATAGGGGTGTGGAAGTAGCCATAGCTTTGCTTAGCTGAGGGCACACAAGGTAACCAAAAGTGCATGTGAACTTGGATAAAAACACGCTCGAAACTCAGTAAATGGCTATGCGCGGCACACACCATAGCTGAAACAGGAAGAATACGGGAAGACAACAAGGAAATGCTGCAGCATGGTAATTGGAGTAAAAATGAGTAATTAACACCTAGGAACTCACAGGGGGCCATTGAAAACAGCTAACAAGGCTGCTAGCTACCTGCAGAACAGGAAATGGGAGGTGATGTACTGCAAAGAAAAGAGAACCGTCACAGCAGAACAAAGCAAACTTGTAGTAGATCAGCTACATAACACATTTCACAACACAATCCTGCGTTGTGAAAGTACAAAACAAGAAAGCAGGCAGCTGGATGCATGCCTGACAATGGGAGGAGAATCGAGTTCAAAAGTGAAGTAAAGGGCAATAGATGAATCACGGCAGCCAAGCGTAAGTCAACACCAAAAGCCCCACAATAGCAGTACCTGCTGTAAAACCCATAATTAAGATACCCTGAAGCTGGAATTGCACATACACACTCAATTACACCAGCATCATCCATTGCACAATAGTATAAGTTGTGAAAGCCCTCCACACACACATGTGTATTCCCAGACACTCTGCACCACTGGTGTATACAGACGTGGAATTTTTAATATGTACATGTTAGGGACTGCCATAGCTTTGATTCACCAGCATGTGTTGGAGACTGACAGCGGTGTGAAGGATGATGCTGACAACCATCTCAGGCACCGGAGGAGGAAAAGAGTGTTTAGATACAGGGTAACCTACCAGGGGCTAAATGATCTGGAGATAGTAGAGCATTACAGGGTGGACAGGGACACCATACACCAACTTGTTGAGCTGTGCCGGCCATGCCTCAGAGACAGAAATAACAGAGGGGAACCCATCCCAGTGGACACAAAGGTATGTGTAAGCTTGAGAATACTAGCCACAGGTACCTTTCAAAGGCCAACTGGGGATATCATAGGGATCTCACAGGCATCAGCATCCAGGGTACTCCACCAGTTTCTGGATGCCATGTTACCACATGCCAAAGAGCACATATACTTCCCCCAAATGCAGGAGGAGTTGGCCAGCAATATGCATCTCTTCCACCGTGTGGCAGACTACCCAGAGGTACTGGTTGCAATAGACTGCACGCACATACACATCAAGACACCACCCAGTGAGCAGGGTAGGCGCTACATAAACCGCAAGGGATACCCCTCCATCAACTGCCAGGTCATGTGCAATGCCCAGGGCATTATCATGGATGTGTGTGCTGGCAGCCCTATAAGCTATCACAACTCCCACATCTGGCATGCCTCACAGCTGTATCAGGTATTTGCCAGGGGGGACATCCCATATGGCCACCTGGTGGGGGATGCTGGCTATGCACTGGAACCGTGAATGATGACTATCATCAGAAATGCACACACAGCTATGCAAGAACGCTATAATGAGGCACACGCAGAAACCAGAATCATCATAGAGCGCGTGTTTGGGATGCTGAAATCATGGTTCCATTGCTTGGACATATCTGGTGGAGTCTTGCAGTACTGTCCAGGCACGTGTGCCCACATCTTCATAGTATGTGCCATGCTACACAATATGATCCTGCGGAAACAGCTGCAGCAGGGACAGAATGGTGAAGGCCCTCACAGCCCACCACCATTGCCAAGGGCCCCACAGGCACAGAGGGACTCAGACCACGAACACCATGTGCCAGCCCCAGTAGGCAGATGGAGGCATGCCCAGCCCATGCCTTGGCAAAGAGGGAACGTATAGTACACACACTGACAGTGTAGGCACCTATGGACTGACACCCTTCTCCACCTGCACATACAGCAAACAAGGATGGCACACACACACGACCACCTGCAAATTGTCATGTATAGGTGGTCTACTGTGTGCATCCTACATAGGCAGCCCTCAACTATTGTATACACAACTGCCATTGGCACAAGGTAAGTCAATATCTGAACAGTAAATTAAGCTATCAGCATGTGTCCATACTGTATGTATAGGTTCATAGATACATAGGTAGGTACATGCCTAACTACCCAAGGCCAGTCATAAGCATAGCCAAAAAGTGTCTGCTGTCACCATCCCATTGATTAACTAACTGTCCCTCTGTGGAGCAGAGCCAATTGCGGGAACCCTGGGGTGTATCCACTGTTCCCCACCCACTCTGCAAGGATTCCCTGGAGTGTTAGTGAGGGGTTTCGTATAATGTAATCAGGGATGTAGTTCCAAATAATGGGGAGTACCCCGTGATAGGAATCTTCTCAGATAATTTACATGTTACATAGTATACCTTAACCACAGCTTGCATATACAGGTAGTATTCCACAGAATAATAAACATTAGGAACACACAACCACTGAAATTGTGCATTAATCACCCTTGCACTACCAATGCCTGCTCTAAGAGGTAAAATTACCACTGCCAGGATTAGAATACGTAACCATGTACACAATCTTCACAATAACCTACCACTAAGCTATCTGAGATGTACCAATGGCAGCTGTGTATACTGACAGGTTAAAACACAAAAGGTAGGAATGTGTGGAAATAGGACAAACCGGCATGTACCCAATGAAAGGTGTATGATAAATATATATATATATATATATATATATATATATATATATATATATATATATATATAAAACATTTATATATATAAATCAACGGGTCCTCTTCAAATTACCGAAATGCCAGTTCGCCGACACGCGGAAGAGGAACGCGAAAGGACCGACAACGCAGTTGACCGACATGCTGAAATCCCGACAGCTAGAAGACCGACAGGGGAGCGAACGTAAGCGACTTGGTAAGTATGCGCTAGTGAGGGATTTAGGATTAGGGAGCCGGACAGGTAAGTGTGCAATAGTGAGGGATTTAGGGTTAGGGTGTGTGAAAGGTGAGTGTGCGGTAGTGTCGGAGTTAGGGTTTGGGTAATGTAAGTGTGTGTTAGTGACGGGTTTATGTTTTAGGGTGGGTTAAGTAAGTTAGGAATAGGGTGCAGGTAGGGTAAGTGTCTGGTACTGTCGGACCTTAGGGTTAGGGGTTGGTTAAGTGAGTTAGGGTTAGGGTGCAGGTAGGGTAAGTGTGCGGTAGTGTCGGACCTTAGGGTTAGGGGTGGGTTAAGTGAGTTAGGGTTAGGGTGCAGGTAGGGTAAGTGTACGGTAGTGTCGGACCTTAGGGTTAGGGGTGGGTTAAGTGAGTTAGGGTTAGGGTGCAGGTAGGGTAAGTGTGCGGTAGTGTCGGATCTTAGGGTTAGGGGTGGGTTAAGTGAGTTAGGGTTAGGGTGCAGATAGGGTAAGTGTGCAGTAGTGTCGGACCTTAGGGTTAGGGTTTGGGTTAGGGCTAGTGGATATGTAATGTAGTGTAATGTGTTGTTTACGTGTAGTGTGTCGGTGTAATGGTGTTCGGTGTTTTGCGTTGTCGGTATTGTGTGTTGTCGGTTGTTTGGTGTCGGTGGTTTGTGTGTCGGCGAACTGGCGTGTCGGTGTTCTAAAGTAGACCCAAATCAGCATATATCGAGAGAGACAAGAGAGAGGGGGAGAGAGAGAGAAAGAGAGATATATGTCAATATATGGGGATATACTTATATATGTAGATATATAGATAGGTTAACAACATCTACATAACCATGGAGGTACATATAAATGGGATACCTACCACATACCGACTGCTTGACATACCGACACGCGTAATCACGAGGCTTAAAGTCCGAAAGACCATACTACCAAAACACCAGAAGTGCGAGGTTTAAAATCCCGATGTTAAGGGACATTTAGTCAGTGCTTCTGGTGTTGCGGTTCAGGTAGGTTACTGTGTGTAAGTGTGTTTTTGAGGGCTGTAGTGTGTGTAAGTGTGTGTTCTGAGTGTTGTGTGTGTTCCTGGGGGACTGTAATGTGTGGGTGTAGGTTTGCTTTGTGTGTCTGTTTGTGCGATCTAAGAGGTAGAATATTAAAGTAGGGGGGTGTGGGGGGTGCAGACACCCACATGGGGGTGTGTAGGGGGGGCGTGCCCACCTGCTCATACGTAGTATAGGATGGTTTGTTTGGATGTGGTGGGTAGCAGTGTGTCTGTGTGTGCATGTTTGTGTTCCATGTTTGTGTTACTTTCGCGAGTTACTGTCGCTGTCGGTAATGTGGGGTATGGGAGTCTGGGCCCGGTACTGTGGGCATTGGAATTGTGTGGTTTCGGGATTTCGTAGGTATCCCGTATACAGTGGCTGAAGTGTTCATATATGAGTATAACATGGACCATAGCAATCACACATTCCGCCATGACCAAACTTTATGAACAAAGGATATGGAGAGTATATGCCTATACACTATTACAAATATGTGCTATGGACATGAGCCAATGATAGGGTGACCACCTGTCCCACTTTGCGAGGGACAGTCCCTCTTTGGGCGGTTGTATCCTGACCAAAAATATTAAACATGGCAAATGTCCTGAGATTGTAGGGCATAATTATGTCCCATATGTAATGTAATAGTTGCATAGAATAGTTATTTCTGTATCTAAAATACCTACATGTTACAAGAAACAGGATAAGCAGCTAAAGTGCTACAAGAATAAGCTTATATTTAGGCAGAAAAGGAAAGTTTTATCCCTTGTACTGACCGTAGGTTTGTGTCGGCCTGTAAAATCTGATGTGTGTCCCGAAAATGTCCCACTATGGCCATTTGAAAAGATGGTAACCCTAGCCAAAGAGAGTCAGTCACCAACACAACTCCAATGACTGCAAATACCTATGACAGAAATACACAGCTTTCATGTAGCAACACTTTATTACATTCCAATGTATTGCCGAAAGGATTCAAGGACTAACATCACCTGCATGCTATACAGGAACCAAGTAACAGTGCCTTAATGAATCAGCCTGCAATTACCATAGTATTAGTCCACTAAAGGATAGATGTTCAGATAGGGAAGGAACCCTCATGCACATATCGATTATGTTTAAAAGCAGTTCCTACACACCTGCATCTGCTATGTACACCCACCAACATCTCCCCCACACCCAAACAAATTACAATACAAACTGTAATAACATCACAAATCATTCACTCACTGTACGACATCTGCAGAAGCCTTAACATACCTTGTCAGAGACACACTAACATGGCCCTAAGTGAAATAGTTGCTGTTATACAATGGAACAGCTGCTGATGTTACAGGGTTTGTTTGCACTAATCCCGTTTCAGAGGGTTGTGTGTACACCGGGAAGTGTTACCAATTACTGATTAACAGCATAGTATGATACACATGTACACCAAACCAAGGATGTCTGGTGAGCACACTGTAAACCACCTAACAGTTCATGCATAGCCATACAGCCTTGAGCTGCCCAAACATCCTTTCCAGACTGAAACATCTGCAGAAGTATCAGGTACAAACAAACCCTGCTGCATAAGTAACAATGTTCTGAAATATAACAGCTGTACTCACATGTACAACATCTTCTAGCCATTACACACAATCCACAGGAGTCATGAAGCTAATATATCTCTGTCTGTCTCCATATAGCTGTTGAAATACATCACAAACAACACATCCAGGCCGTCTTCCTTGAAAGTAAGGCAAACGGACGACGCCAAGTGGAGTACTCAGTTATACGCCACTGTTGCCATGGTATTGGCTAATGGAGTAGCTGCACAGCTGATGTGCATCTAATTAACTACTTTGGAACACCAATTGGTGGTCAGGATAGCACATGTTACTGATATTTAACTAGAAAAGAATGGCTTATCACACATTCAAACCATCTGTATATACCAGCAGAACGTTACAAAGAAGATTGAAACACAAACTGAAAAGGATTGAATTAACAGTCAACAACACCTCGGGTTACTAATAAGGTATGTAGAACACTCAGTATGTCTGTGTATGTAGTACCTGTTCTGTAATTTTTAAAGTGCACTCAATCCAAATAGTGGAAACAGTTATCTTGTAGTGATGTATGGTTGAGCATAGTAACGCTTGTAGTATTTATGTGTGTACTGCTGTAGGTCACAAGGCAAACACCGCATATACCACAAGGGATGCTATATAAGGGCTTTGAACCCAAATATTCCTCACCAGCCGCTGTCAGTTGCAGGGCTGGTCCAACAAGTATGTGCCATAACAGGGGATAGTATATGTTGATATATTGTAACAGTAGGCATATGTATGGGTGTATTACTGAGAATAACATGTTGAAGGTTGGCCCACTGTGCAATTATGATTTGCATTGTGAGATATTGTGCCAATAACTGTGTAATGTACAGTATTGTAGGCAGATATGTATTACAAGTTACATAGCATTACTGTTATGTTATGCAAACATTAGTCATGTCTATTGGCATTTACAATACACAATAACAGGATACATATGACTTGTAGTCACCCAACAGTTTATCAGCATGATAGAAAAGTAAAATGGAAGAGCTAGTTAACTATCCAAGCACATAAGACATGTAATAAGTGCAAAGGTAGGTGCTAGGACTAAACCATGATGTGGAATGTGTGACATAGGTCACTGAAGGGTATACGGATGACAACCCTGCACATCTGCAACCATATTGCTGCTGCCTGCCGACTATGGCCAGACATGGCAAACTCGTCGGTACACCATGTCCCACATGACATCTGTGTAACCCCCCCCCACACACACACACACACACACACACACACACACACACACACACACACACGAGGAGCAATTATGACATTGATGTCCGACACCAGCAAGGAGAATGTACTGTATCTGTGGGCTGATGTGGATACTGTACAGGTGACTGCTGTCATGCCGTGACACACTCAAGATGTTCAACACATCGTATGTGGTGGATTGATGTCATGCCTACACAAGAGGTGCACAGGCCTGTAGGATGTGTAGTGTTCCACATCTGCAATATAACCATTACACAAAGGCCATAGTTGGACCATGTGTAGCCATTATATGACAGGGTGTACACACAAGAACATCACGTCTACTGTGAATGTTGCTTCATGTCTCTGGCCATCCTCCATGGCCATGTATGTACACGTGTTGGCCAAATTATTGTAATGGGCATCTATTTCACATGTCTGTGTTGTCCCATATGACATACACCCATAGATGTCATATGCTCCACTGACAACAGGGTTATGCAGACAAAGGCTGGTATGTTTGGTATGTGGGATATGTTTTTCAGGATAGTTAGGCAGTGTTGTAGCCAGGCCACTAGATGTCATAGACATGTCAAGATAACACATCACATTGTGTGACATTCATAGCAGGGCTATGATCCACACCAGTGAATCCTGTGGGCTGGCCATACTCCAGCTCACTGTGTAGTACTGTTTGTATTCCTCACATGTGTAGTTCTGATCTGTAGTACATATCCCTACAGTGAACAGCACCTCCACCATTGTATGCACAGCTGTCCACACATCTGGCAATGACAGTTTGTGAGGATTCATGTCGGTGATTCACATAGTTTGCAAGTGTTGCATATGGGTAGCCATTGTGATGCATTGCAGTTCCGACCTGTATGTGTGGTAAATGGCCACATGGCAGATAGATCTGTGCATTACGATGCCTGTTAAATAATAACAGTCTCACCTGCAACGGGCTGCTGTTGCAGCTGAATGCCACAGGTACTTAAATAGGAGTAACACAGCAGTATGAGCATTATCCACACCTGTATGATAGCTACAGGGTGCAATGTGCATGTTAACACATACACCAGTATATTAGACTATACTATGGTATATGCATATGTGTGCATACACAGAGTAGAATACTATAGTATGCAGCATGTGTATATACATGCCTTGAATCTGATGTTACATTACATATTGTACAGTGACACATGCAACTATATGGAATATAGTTGTTATCGGTGCAGTAGTGACTTACCAATCAACTCCAGGCTTGGTGGTTGAGAGACACCCACCTCCACAATATCGGCTAAGGCTTGTAGATGTTGTTCTGCAGGTGTCCCCAGGTTGGCCAGTAGCTCCTTGGTACGTGTGAGTGGCGGCTGGGTTGGTGGTCCACCACCTGTTGCATCTTGTTCCCTGGTAATTGCATTCGCATGCTGTTTCACTCATCTAATGAGGTCTGTACAGTGTCGGCGCACCTGCTGGTATGTGCGGTTGTGGCCACCCACATCATTAACCCTCCTGCGAAGTTCCATCCGCAGGGCATCCTGCTGCTGTACATCCTATGGCATATGGCTGAACAGGATATCATGATTGTCATGTAGGTATGGGATGAGGGCCTCATCCTCCAAGTGGGTATAAGGGGGTAGCCTTGCACACGGCATACCTAGAAGACATAATGATGGAGACAGGTCACATTAACTCACAGAGACATATAGAGCTACAGCTGAACATACATGTGTATCGCATTTATTACTATTAAATAGTTGTCTTTGCAAATCTACATGACAGTGGCACCACTGACATGTTTGTGTCACACACATGTGACACTCAATGGTGAGTGGATATTATCACCATATATGTGTGTGTGTCACCTGCTTACATTGCTCATACTCCATGTGGATGCTGTCTTGATGTGGGCATGTCTGTTTGCCTGTACTGGTGTTCCTACCTATCAGCACATGGCTGGATGTGTCCACATTAATGCAGTCGACCTTGATGCTGTGTATATGTCACATATAAAGACTTACACTGCCTTAATGGACATGACCTGTGACCCTGCAGACTTGCTCACGGAAGGTTTTACATGTATGTGTTCGGCCATATACATCTACACAGCACTGTACAGCAATTCAACATCCTGCCATGTATCACCTGTGTTGCACATGTGATACACATGGGACACTGGCTAGCCAGATTGTATTTGCAGGGATGGATATCAACTATAGCATGTACAGTCAAAATCAAATAGTAGGCTATATGTCCTGGGCCATGTATGAATCTAGGATGAAAGGTTACCTAGCTGTAGCCGACAGATGGGTCTCTGGGGCCAGGTGGAGCAGTGCCACATAACTGATCCACAAGGTTAATGATACATTTACCATGCGGTCATCACATCATGTCTGAGATGAGGGAGATGTGCGGCTTTGCTGGACAGGAATGCATAGTATGGCAGGACTATGTAAAGTGTATGGGACAACAATCTGTCCAGCATTTGGTGATCCTAGTACTAGGAAGGTGGATGTCCATGAAGTATGTGTTTGAGATCAGGATGTGTACGTGTAGCATGTCCAACATCAATGGGTTGGACATGGATTTATTCAAGGTATGCATCATGCTACATAGTGGAGATGGGGAATGGGAAGGCTGGTGTAGGCCATCTGAACATGGCCAATACCCCCTTAAAGGAAATATGTGATCTGATATGGCTCACGTGAGTGTTGTGTATGGCTAGACAATGATCTCTATATTTATGGATGGCACCCTGTCATGATTAGGTTTGCCACATATGACTACCTGACAGGTGTGGTGATGTAACTATCACAGGAAAGACAACTGCCCAGCTGCATCCCTTACACACAGTATCCATTATGTTGACCGCTGCCTAGGTGGTAGTTCATGGGTACAGGGTTATTAACATAGGGGTGACAATGCAATATGTAGATGTCAGATTGTGGCCATATGTCATACACACCTCACCCACAAAGCCCCTTCTGTATGTTGTCCACAACACTCTGAGTCAGCTATTGCACCTAGGTCATAGTCATTCGCATACTTCAATAGGCAGATGCCTTCTGTTAGTCTGTGTGGGATGGACTACAATGAGGGGGAGTACAATTAATTAACCCTGTCTTACTGTAGCTGGCACTGGTGTGCATGTATTATTCAGACACCTTCTGAAGTGTTGGTTCTGCCAGCAGTCTCATTGCAAAACACTCCGGTGACATAGGAATGTACATCTAGTATACCAAGTGTAGGTGGAACACAGTATGGGTGATGATGTCCTATGACCTGGCAAGGTTATGATATGCATTATGAAATCAACCTTACTGTCATCTACATCTGTACTGCTGACATCAAATAATTTGGTCAAGGTTCATGGCCTTTCAGACCAGACACAGCAGGGTAGTAGTGCAGTACTTCCCATTATCAGTGGTGTCTTCCCCCTTTGTGGGTTGTGATACCTGTTGTTGTGCACCATTCAGTGTGTACACAGCCTGACATGAAGCTATGTTTTACAAGATGTGTATGTGGAGAGCAACTTGTTTTGCCATATGTGTATGATACAACCTGGGATGTGGACAGGTCCCATGCAGCCCGAGTGCAGCTTGTACCTGTATAGTTGTGGGTACAGGGGCTCTGTGGTGTACATGGATATATGATTGTGTACCTGTTGGGGGAGGGCAGTGTGTTTATGTTATGCAAGACCCTATCTGGATTGCTTATTCATACTCAGCTCTTGTTCAGAACTTGTAAGCACTACGTAAGCTACTAATTACTATAGCACTCAATCTTCCTCATTACCTAGACTCAAACAGGTTTTGTACATACCTTTCTCATTTGCTTAGAGTAAAATAGCTCTTGTACTCACTTTCTTCACTTATCTAGGGGAAATTAGTTTTATATTCAGGCATGTCCAAGGGTCAGCTGCCAGTGTTCTCTCCTGTCTATCTGATGAATCTGGACATCTTGAGGCAATGTAGACATCGCCTCATGTACACAGACAACCCTCTCCGCCTACCACCCAACACTACAACCTGTTAGAGATGCACTTATCTAGCCAAACTGGAGGTAAAGCTCTCTCCAACCAAGACTGACCCTGACAGTCATGTGGAGAAGGTAAACATTTGCACCACACCACACTCATCACATAGTCTTACTGAATCTACCCCACCATTAACTGGGAAAACTACTTGTGTACCAACTCTTAGCTCAACACTTTCTGGAATTCATAAACATCAATGCCCTGGATCAACTTATCCACACACCCACCAGGGGCAACAATATCCTAGACCTAGGCATTACCAACATGAGTGACCGGTGTTCCACACCTGAAGTCAACTCCTCGTTGGTCCGATCCGACCATAAGCTGAACACCCTTGATATCCACATCCCGCCTCCACCCCCCATTAAGGAAACCACAGTATAATATGTCTACAAAGCCAACATCATGCTTCTTAAGACAGATGTGGTGAACATCATGACTCCCATGCAGACGGACAATACTGTTACAACTGCTGAATCCTACACAAATGCACTCTATAAGCACTTACACGAGTGCATGGATCATGCTATCCCAAACAGAACCAAGACGCTATACCCCTAATTAAGGAAGCCAATCTGGTGGTCCCCTGCCATAAACAAACTGTACAACAGAAGGAAGACACTGTTGCAAAAGAGAGTACAATCCCATGCGTGGAGAAGCTCCCTGGTCAGCCTCAGTAAGAATGTGAGATCCCTTATAAGATCCTCCAAAGCTAGCTACGGAAACAAAACTGCCACTAATTCCAATGACAACCACAAAGCATTCTATAGCTATGTCAAATATCTCAATGTCAACACCCAGATCTGCTCTGAGTTACAGCACAAAGGCACGAACATTACAGAACCAACTGATATTGCCAACATCCTGGCAGATAGGTTCAGTGCTACCTTTCCCCCCTCTCACCCCCCAAAGGGCCCATATCTATACAGGAAGAGTGCAGAATCCCTGTAATCACAACTATGCAGGTAAAAGCTGCACACTCTAAAGCCAATATCACAGCATCCATGGGACTGGACAACATCCCAGGTAGCATTTTACATGAACTTCAGAATGTACTGGCTCCTCACCTACGCACCATGTTCAATAATAGCCTCGCATCGGGCTTTGTGCCCCCTGAATGGCAAACAGCAACAGTTATCCCACTCCACAAAGGTGGCACCACAATGGACCATGGGACCTGTTGCCCTATAGGCCTGACTAGCCTGGTCTGCAAGGCTATGGAGCACATCATCATGGATCTCCGTCACAGAGACATTTTGGTACCTCCATACCTTTGACCCCTCCCAGTTTGGCTTTATTAAGGGCAGACCATACCTCCTAAACCTGGTGGACTTCTTAGAGACAGTTACCAAGGCATTAGATGAGGGTACAGAGATCCACACAGCCTACCTTGATCTCCCAAAGGCTTTCAACACCATTCCCCATTCTGGTATTATCGACATACTCATCCACCTGAACATTAACCCCTACATCATGTGATGGTTTGCAAAGTGGCTCATGGACAGAATCCACACAGTGGGAGTTGCATACCCTAGGTCTGACTGTATACCAGTTACAATTGGCGTCCCCCAAGGCTCAGTCCTAGGACACCTCGTGTTCGGTATATAATTCTCTGATGTAGAGGCAAGCACAGGAGGACTTTGGATGAAAAGGTTTGCAGACAACTGCAAACTAGGGGCCATAATTGTTTCCCCAGCTGATACAGACACTCTCCGGAAGGGTCGCACTGAGACAGATACCTGGTGTCAATATCATGGCTTCAAGATGAATGCCAAAAAGTACATATTCATCCCCTTTGGATATAACTAATTACCCACGGACTACCACATAGGTGCTAGTCCCATACATACAGAAAAGGTAATAAGGGATCTGGGAACCCCAGTAGATAGCAATCTCTCCTTCAATACCCATAATGACAAGGTGGTTAGAATATCCTTCTATGTGGCCCCCCCCTAATCTCTAATGGGTTTGCATCCAGAACAAAGGAGGCCATTGTGCTTCTCTACTCATGACTTATTAGACCCATTAAAGGATACAACACCCGATTTGGGATTTACCTTACAAGACAATTGCAACAGCTTGGAAGACCACAACAGTACCACACCAAGAGGATTACTGACCTTAAACAGATGACCTATGCAGCCCAACCTAAGAAACTCCAGCTGTACTTGGTTGCATACCGCATACTCACAGGTGATCTCTGCTTGACATACAAGGCCCATGTCCAACCCAGTATTGCTGGATATGCTCCACATAAACAGAAGCCCCTGAGAGCCACATGCTGTATGGATATACACCTAACCACAACGATGACTAGGATATGCTGGATGGATAGATTCCTGACCCGGAGACTCCCCGTGCTTTGGAACATGATTCCAATGTACATCAGGCAGGGCCCCTCACTAGCACTATTCAAGGGAAACCTTGACGGGTGGATGGGAGACAGACTTGTACCCTGGGGATCACTGCAGTGGCTCTGCTGGACAGAGACACAGGGAACTAATGGCTCTGCTG
>NC_056750.1:128708657-128783437 GCF_019279795.1 Protopterus annectens
AGTGCTGGGCTGGGCTAGTATTCTGCCTGTGTAATTGCCTGCTTCTAATTTTTCACCTGCTAGCTCCAGCAGTATTCCCTGCTAGTTCCCTACTATTTCTGTTGCTTCCTTTTTCCTTTCTGTTTCCTCAATGGGGAGCTATGTGCATACCAGCAGAAACATGCTCACAGTGGCTTACACGCACGCACACATGCTTACACAGTTTCGAATCTACTTATTCAGGTTAAAACACGCGCACACCAGCGCAAACAGTCTTACAAGTCTGCCTACAGGCTCCCACATGCTCAGTCTACCTTATACGCGTGCAGACTGCCCTACTCACACCTCCTGGTGCGCACACGTGCACATGCACGCCCAGCAATAAATGTTGGTGTTGGCAACAGTGTACACCTTCCATTTCTTGACTTTCCCATGCTTATCTTGTGGCACTCCTCTTTCCATGATATGTGTCTGACATCTGTCACGTAACACTGACCTCCAATGAACTGCATTTCTTTCTGCCATTCCCCCCTGTGATGTCACCTATCTCCTACTCTGTTCCTCCCCCTTATGTAACTCTTACACTACTCGGAATGTGCTCATTTTCTATGTGACAGTGGGATTCAGTATCCTAACACTCATTTACATAGGATTGCCTACTAATGCTTAGTTACATGTCTTAGACTCAGCTTCCCCCCTTAGCAACCACTAAACAGTGGCCATGTTGTTTTTGGTCTGCTGGTCCCTGCATTGTATATCCATGCATTGCGTAAAATCCACATTTGTGGGTTTATAACCTTACTTTTTATGTTTTATGTAGCGCAGCCCGTTTGCGCAGGGCTGCGCTGTGTTTAAACATCGCCGAAAAAAAAAATTCTCATATTTGCATCGGGGTCCCTTGCCAATGGCCACATATTTGGCCATTGGCATGCTGCCTGACACATATGCACCCTTTATTTGGAGCTGACATGGCTCCATTGTGTTATTTGCAGAAACATACTCAGTTGTCAACTGAGTACATTTCTGCAGCTAACACGACTCTTACGTGGGCTGGTTTGAGCTTTGTGGATCACTAATCTACCTCATTGCCTTTTGGCTGCAAGTGGAGTGATTAGCGTATCCACACCCTGCCCATGTAAGAGTCGTTTTAGCTTTCTCTTACACGGGATTTCGGGCTGTTCCTGGATTGCGATGGCTGCATGGAGTCTTACACGGCTCTTAGACTCCATGCAAGCCATCGTGAATCCTGCCCTATATTTCTCCAAGAGACACCTGTTAAATGATGATTGGAACAAAGACTGGGTGAAATCCTGGTTAACCCAAGTTATTGCCTCTGGTAGTAAAACCAACTCAAAAGGGAGTAGCTATTTTGATTAAAAAATATTTAAGGAGGGGGTTGTAGACTATGGTGTGGATAGTATTGGTAGATGGTGTTATTTGAGCTGTATTAATCCTGTAACCTATAAACCCACACTTTTTCTAAATATATATGCCCCCTGTATAAACAAACAAGACTTTATTGTTCAGATCTACAAATTATTGTCAAAATTCCCAGATCATGATTATATAGTAAGGGATGATCGGAACATGGTTAGTGACCCCCTAAATGATAGATCCAACAAAAATAACAAACAAAATAAGCAAGCTTTAATCACCTTAGATGAACTAATACTAGAATTCATCTTAGTTGACCCTGCTGTCTCAAACAACTAATTCAGTAATGCTGACAGATTTACATTTTACTCACCATGCTATAAGTCATGGTCAAGAACTGACTTTTTTCTGATCTCAGAATCCCCCTTAAATGAAAAAGCTATGTATACAAACAGTCCAAGATTTCTATCAGATCATTCCAAAATAACTCTGAAGCTTTTCCTCTTAAACAATACTTCTAAAAAAAACACCCACCACTCCTGGTCCCTAAACCCAAATCTTCTTGAAAAGGAAGAAGTAGTTAGCAAAATCAACACCATACTGGATGATCTTAATACTGACTTAACCTCAGACATTGCTCTGGACATTCTGTGGACAACCACAAAAGTTAAAATCCAGGGGCTGATGATCGAGAAAGCCTCGTATTTTAAAAAACTTGCTAGAGAGAAAGAGACCGAAATTAAACAGAAAATCCAAGAAATTGAAAAATCGCTCCAAAAAAATTTCCGCCCTGTACTTGAAGCCCAACTCATCAGCCAACAAAAAGACTTATATCATTTGCATGCTCAAAACCTCTCATTCAGAGAAATGAAACTCCTAGCCAACTACTCCGAAGAGACTCAACAGCCATCTAGGTTATTAGCTAGACTCACAAAAGCTCAACAAGACCCACCTATGATTTCACAAATTAAACATAATAATGAAATAATCACAAATAATTAAGATATAGTACGTATCTTTGAAAATATATATGATAGACTATATGGACAACAGAAGAAAATAGATCCACAGCCTCATAACTCCTTCTTTAATGCTACTACATTCCCAAAAATTGGAAAGCAACAGTTTGAAAATCTCAAATCTACCTCTAAAAACTGAAGAAGTTATGGAAGCAATAAAGAGTCTGAAAAGTAACAAACCACCAGGTCCTGATGGGTTTACTTCAAATTTTTATAAAAAGTTTGCCTTGAAACTTGCACCTCACCTAAGTGTCACATTTGATCATACCCTCACCTCAGGCTTCATGCCCACTGAGTGGCGCACAGCTACAGTTATCCCACTCCACAAGGGGGGATCTACCTTGGACCCTGGGAACTACCACCCCATCAGTCTGGCAAGCCTGATCTGCAAGGCCATGGAACTTATTATCATGGAACTTATAAACAAAGACATTGGCAACCTTAAAACACTGGACCCCACCCAGTTTGGGTTCATGAAGGGCCGATTTTGTCTCCTGAACCTGACTGACTTCTTCAAATCAGTCTCCAGAGCCGTGGATGAGGGTAAGGCAGTCCACACAGCCTATCTGGACCTCGCCAAGGCCTTTGAAACCATCCCCTACTCTGGAATCATTGATAAACTTACTAAGCTGGGCATTAATCCCTACATCACTCGATGGGTTGCCAACTGGCTTACTGACAGAACCCACACTGTAAAAGTGTCTGACTCCAAATCCAGCTCCAGACAAGTGACAAGTGGAGTACCTCAGGGTTCAGTCCTGGGACCTCTCTTGTTTGGCATCTACTTCTCTGAAGTACAGACCAACACTAAGGGACTCTGGCTAACAAAGTTCACAGATGACTGCAAACTAAGAGCCATTATTAAATCCCCAAATTATGTCAATACTCGACAAAAGGGCCTTACAGAAACAGATGCTTGGTGCCAGAGCCATGGGCTCAAGCTCAATGCCAAGAAATGTATAGTTATCCCTTTTGAGAAAAAAAACATGTACCCATGAATTACCACATAGGTGGCAGTACACTAAACACCATAAGTGTGATGAGAGATTAGGGACACAGGTGGACAGTGGTCTCACCTTCAATAACCACATCGCCACAACAGTCAGGAAATCCTTCTATGTGGCACACCTCATAACTAAGGGCTTTTCATCCAGAAAAAAGGAGGTCATTGTCCCACTGTACTCATCCCTCATTAGACTCATTATAGAATACAATGTCCCAATTGGTATGTACCTCTCAAGACATCTGCAACAACTGGAAAGGCCACAGAAATACCTCACTAAAAGAATCACAGGCCTAAAGCAGATGCCCTATGCTGACCGCATTAAAAAACTCCAGCTATACTCTGTCAAATATCGTCTACTCCGAGGCGATCTCTGCTTAACATACAAGGCCATGTCAAATCCAGAGCTGTTGGACATGTTACACTTAAAAAAAAAATCCCAATCCCTCAGAGCCACATGCCCCAGGGATCTAAACCTTGTCATCACAATAAACAAAACATGCTGGAGGGATAGGTTCCTGACCCAGAGACTCCCCAGACTCTGGAATACACTGCCCATACATGTCAAGCAGAGCACCTCTTTGGCCTTCTTCAAAAGGAACCTTGATGACTGGATGGGAGAAAGGGAATTCACTCCAGGGATCATGTCAGTCACCCTGCTAGACAGGGGTCCAGGGAAGTAAATAGTGTGGGAAGATATAGCCAGGGAATTGTTATGACTAGGCTTGTATAGGCCCTAGGGCCGATAGCCTAGTACCAACCTATGAACCTATGAACCTATCCTTCTTAAAGTTTTTGATCATATTTGTAAACATGGCTTTGTTGATTTATATCGTAACAACTCCAAAACCATCTTTCTTCATAAACACAATACTGACAAATCTAATCCATCAAATTATAGACCTTTTTCACTTATTAATGTAGATGTCAAAATTCTGGCTATGACTCTAGCCAATAGAATTAAACAAGTCATCAATTCCATTATATCCCACAGCAATCAAGATTCATGAAGGGAAGACAAATTTGAGAGAATACACTTACCCTAGAAGCGGCTATACAATTTACTGCAAAACACAAACTTCCCCTATAGCTTATGGCATTAGACACCACAAAGGCTTTTGACAGAGTAAACCATGAATTTTTATTCTTAACTCTACAATAATACAATTTTCCAGACAATTTCATAAATGTAATTAAGATCTTATATAACTCTTCATATACTATGCTAATAATCAATACGGTACACTCATCAAAAATAAAACTAAATAATGGTACTAGACAGGGCTGTCCCCTCTCAGCATACCTATTTAACATATATATATATATTGAACCCCTATTTTTATACTTAAAGCAAAAAAACTTTCATCTTATACCCAGCATTCTGGGGAATAGTCTTGCCTTTTCAGCATTTGCAGATGACCTCATTATATATTTATAGCTTCCCAACACTGATCTTGCTAAAGTCCAAAATACAATTGAAATCTTCTTGAAAACTTCCAACTACAAAATTAACCCCACAAAATCTCTTATCTTTACCAATTAACCCAAACAGTCATAAAGAAGCTGTTTTTCCCATATCCCAAATAAAGCTGAACTATACTTTTAAATATCTAGGAATAGTATTTGACCATAATCATAACAACTCCCTACAAAATAACCTCCTTAGAATATGGTCATCCATAGAAAATGATTTAACCAGATGGAAAAACTTGAATTTCCCCTTCTTCTATAAAATAGCAATACTAAAAATGAATGTTCTACCCAGAATGCTGTTCTAGTTTAATTCAATAGACAGTCCCCCGGATTCATGAAGCTTGGCGCAAGGCCGGCATAAGGCTTGCGCCGGCCGTGCAGTGTATAACCGGCGTAGCAGCGCCACATGCATAGTAATGAGTGCGCGCCGCAACCACAACCACATGCAGAGGGCATGTGCGCGAGCCCAAGTAGGATGCGCCCATAGGAGTGGCCAAGCCGGCATGCAAGGAGCAACCTAAAGTGCTGACTGTCACAGGACGCCTGCAATAGTAACTGCACCAGACAGTGTCCGTGGATAATGAAACGTACACAGAGTATGCAACATAGTACCCGTCTACACAAAACGGAGAACCAAACATTAACCCACGAAGTCCAAATTGTACCCGTCCAAGGAACAAAGGATACGTGTAATACCATGTCCGTCACGCAATGCATTGTCAGTGGGCATACCCAGTGAAGGTGTACCGCAGCATGTCAGTGCGCCGCACCTACACACAAGTAACCCCATGGGCATGGTCACCAGCAGTTCCACAGTGGTAGTGAGAGTACACAGCCGGGCAGCCGTGTCTATATAACAACCAGAAGGAAACCAGATACCCTAAACACAGACAAACATGTGCATAGCAACATGTACTACACCCAGCAACGTACCCGTCGCATACACATAGGATGGCGTATGACGAAGCGGAATATCCAGAAGCAGAACCCATGCATGCAAATGTAATACACAACAGCCCCATCATAGCACGTAACCTGCACCCATGTACGACCGTCCACCCAATCCAGCTAGCAGCCATGCGCAGCTGCACACCTACACACAGTGGGCATACCTCAAATGTAGTATGAAGTATAGTGCTAGGCAGTGCCACGTGTGCAAATATGTACCCCACATGTCAACATCCCACCTCAGGTACTGATATTCAAATGGCTGCATGTGAATGTGTCGGCAGAATGCGTACATCCCGCATGTGGTATGGACCTGTCGAAACCCCATAGGCGTTCACACGCCATGGTGTCCATAACTGTACACATCTGGACAAAGCAGTATGTGCAGCCACTGTACTGATGATCAGCTATGCAGACATGTCAAACACAACACATAGGGCAGAACATCCGCCCACGAAGCAGGACACCCCAACAGGGTGCCACATGCACATAAGGTGAAGGTGGGACATCACACATAGATAATAGTGGTGCGGATAATCAAACACCGGCCAATGCAAAGGATTGAATAACACGAATATGCCCGGATGAATGGGTATGTCATATCATGGGAATAGCCTAAGCTATCCAACATAATAGCCATGCATACCAGATACAAACTGCCAGTAACACGCAGTAGTAATGCAGGAAGGCATACATGACTGTGGAATATCACAGGACATATGGCACGTGCCAAGTGTCGACGCATGACACAAATGTCCAGGATGGGGCCCCCTGCAAAGAGGAACACGTGCCAACGTATCGGCAGTGGAAACACAACCCAAACGCACACCAACACCACTGTCCATCCCACAATAGCAACGGAGGCTGGTCAAAGACCACCATGATGCATGCACAAACAGGGACACGTGTAACCGTCGTTCTGACAACCCCCCACAGGCCAACGAATAATAGTATGGACATACGCATGTAATGCTGCGAAGGATGTGTGGTAATCCTCACTATCACAGAGGTAGGTACACAGATACACTGTAATCAACCGTGACATATGTGCACTGTACACAGCATACCTGCAGGTAATACATAGTTCAATCATGTGCCACAGAAATATCCATGTACAAATGAGGACAGGGGATAGACAAGTGTGAATGGGACAAACTATGAAGATAGGTTCATAGGTTCATAGTAGGCTATCTGCCCAAGGGCATTTATAAGCCTAGCCCATAGTTATGTGGCGTTCGCCACCCCTTCAGTTTGAAGAAAACTATGCCTATTATATTGCTGTACCTCTGTCAAGCAGTGACACTGAAGTAATCCCTGGGGTATATCTGCGATCTCCCATCCATTGGTCAAGAGTCCTCTTGATCAAGGCCAGCGAGGTGCTCTGCCCATGTACGGGATGTTGTTCCACAGCATAGTGAGTCTCTGGGTGATGAATCTGTCCCTCCAGCACGTTCCATTAATGACCGTGTCAAGGTTTAAGTCTCCCGCCCTAGTGGTTCTGAGGGATCTAGATTCTTTAGGTGAAGCATATTCATCAAATCCGGGTTTGACATGGCCTTGTATGTCAGGCACAGGTCACCTCTGAGCAAGCGGTATGCGACTGAATAGAGCTGGAGTTCTTTCAGTCGGGCAGCATAAGACATATTCTTGAGACCCTGTATCCTTTTGGTGATGAACTTTTGGGGCCTTTCCAGCTGCTGCAGGTGTCGGGTCAGATACATTCCGAATGGGGCATTGTACTCAATCATAGGTCTAATGAGTGATGAGTACAGGGGGACGATGACCTCCCTTGATCTAGATGTGAATCCCTTCATGATCAGGTGGGCAGTGTAGAAGGTCTACCTAACTACTTTAGCAACGTGAGTGTCAAGCGAGCGGTTACTGTCAACCTGGGTCCCCAGATCCCTGGTAACTTCTTCTGTGCTCAGTGGATTGCCACCTATATGGTAGCTAGGGGTAACCTTGTTTTTCCTGAAGGGTATGACTATGCATTTCTCGGCGTTTAGCTTTAGGCCATGTCTCTGGCACCAGTTATCCATTTCTGTGAGGCCCTTATGAAGGATATCTGCGTCAGATGTGTGTTCGACTATGGCACCCAGTTCGCAGTCATCTGCAAACTTTGACAGCCATAACCCTCCTGTGTTTGCTTGTACATCTGAAAAGTAGATGCCAAACAAGAGTGGACCCAGGACTGAGCCCTGTGGGACACCACTTGTGATGGGCTTTGAGTCTGACATGGCGCCAGCAACTCTGACCGTGTGGGTTCTGTCACTTAGCCAGTTTGCAACCCATCCTGTGATGTATGGGTTTACATTCAAGCTGATGAGTTTTTCAATGATACCTGAGGGGGGTATTGTGTCAAAGGCCTTTGCCAGGTCGAGGTAGGCTGTATGGACTGCCTTACCCTCATCAATGGCCTTGGTGACTGTTCGAAAAGTCAACCAAGTTTAAAAGGCATGATCTGCCTTTGACCAAGCCAAACTGGGTTGGATCCAAAGTCTGCAAGTTCCCTATGTCTTTATCTATGAGTTCCATTATGATCCTCTCCATGGCTTTGCAGATAAGGCTTGTCAAGCTAATGGGACGGTAATTTCCAGGGTCAGTGGAGGCACTGCCCCTGTGAAGTGGGACCACAGTCGCCTTGCGCCACTACTTGGAGTGCGTATCTGAGGTGAGGCTAAGATTAAACAGCTGTCCTAACTGCGGGTTTAATTCCTCATTGAGTTTGTGGTGTACACAGCTGGGGACACCATCTGGTCCCATGGATGCTGTGTTTACTGCCTTGGAGAGAGCAGTTCTCACCTGGGCATTACAGATGTTCTGGGGGCTACAATCCTCTGGTATAGATACCTCTCCTATTGGGGGGGACTGGGGGAGAAGTTTGCACTGAACCTGTCAGCCAGTATGTTGGCAATGTGTGTAGGTTCAGTAATCTTCACATCATTTTGAACTAATTCTGAGCATATCTGGGAGTTTCCTCCTAGGTGTCTAACATAGCTAAAGAAGGCCTTATGATTGTCTCTTGAGTCCTTGGTGATTTATCTCTCGAATTTGCCATGGATGATTTTATGAGAGCACTTAGTTCTTCACGTATAATGAGCAAGGGTGTCTTACCTTTCAAGGATTCTGCTCTATCTTGTAGTAGCTACCTCCTTTTGTTGTAGAGCTTGTTTATGGCTGGGGTCCACCAGACTGGACGCTTGCCTTTGGTACAAAGAGTCTCAGTTTCGTTTGGGATTGCCTGATCCATGCAGTCCTGTAGGTGCTGGTAGAAGGCATATGTAATTGATTCAGCGGTTTGAGTAATGTTTACCACCGGCTCAGGGGCCTTAAAGGAGACCACACTAGTGTTTAGAAGTGTGAAGTCGGCTTTTGAGAAAGGCATATGTATGGTAACCGGCACCACCCACAGCATCGTATGCCAATAGCAGAAGCTATTGTAGGTTGTCCAAACACACGTGTCCGTACACGGAATATCATAGCAATAACCCATGCCGGATGTGGGTAATGCTAGATATACCCACGGTAGGCGATGGAGCAGTCGAGGCGATGCCGAGGGACCACACAAAGGCAACCGTGGGTAAATACAGCAGTACCCACACCCAGGCGGGTCATTGCTAGTATGCCATATCATCTAGGAAAGAAACCATATATTCCCAGACATAATGGCATAGCATAATGCCTGTCCACGCCCATCCGCAGACATACAGCACCAGCGGTACGGGCGTGCTGCGCGAGATGTCCGTTGCCAATGTCGACACTGTCTCGCTATGTGAAACAAAGTCAACATAGCGATTCAATACAAAACAGTGACGGAGAGCCGATGTCCCGTTGCTGTGCTGTTCAACCTGTTCCGCCATGTTAAATGTGTGTAGCAGGCGGGACTGCCCCAAAGTAAACAGCGGACATGTCCATTGGCTCAGTGAAAACTGTCCGCGCAATGTTAAACCCATGTAACATAGCGGCGCGGAGTTATAAATACCGAGGTATAGTAATGGAAATAGGTCCGGTTGACCAGACCGTGTGCAATTACTATAATAACCACGATCTACTAGCGAACGCGGCCAATCAAGCGCGGTCAGGAATAATGGGGGGATATGGTATCATAGACACGGACAAACCATGCCCATGTGACTTCGTCTGACATTCGTACACGGTCAGGGCAGTTCCGTACACTAGGCGGACAAGACCAAACCCAAAGCACCACAGGAACACCCTGACAATCGAAGGCCTGTATGCATAGGGGCTATAAGCTCCTGTGATCTGAATATCCCTGCGGTCACGACATATGCATCCTGGGCCATGAGCGGTAGGGAATAAGGAATGTGTAACATGTAGTACCGCATATTTCGCAGGAGAATGGATGCCTGTGGCGTGCGTGAGTCTGGGGTGGGGGATATGTAAATTAGCTAAGTACCATGGGTATGCATATAAATGAGACAGAACAGCTAACGTGTAGTGGTCACAGCAGCCTGCAAACGTGAATGCAGTCCCGTTTGAATTACGACTATAGAACATATAAATGTGAATGTGTACGTAATGCGTCCATGCCGCAAAGACAGTTACATGTGTAAAGGTGAAGGTGTGTTCCGCACATGTCCGTCAACCGGATCAGAGATATGTTACCGGAACAGTCACAACAAATACAGACCACGTAACCACACAGACCCAGTAAACATATGTAACCAGAATACGGATATGCGTAATGGCCTGCGCGTAACCCACAATTAGGAAATGCAAGTGCGCGTGTGTGTGTGTGATCTGCTCACAGCAGGGAAAGTTAATGCTGTGTCCTCCACGTCAGTTATACATGTCTCAAAACTGTCAGCCTCTGAAAGTATGGAATCGGACAATGCCATGTAAAGTACCGGTAGAAATAGTGAGAAACACATGCTATGTGATAAGACAAACATAGAATGTGGATAGAATAACGTGTGTGTTAGTAGTATGGATTGATGACGGTTATGCATCTGTAACCCAACCCACTTGTCAGAAGGTGCCACCGTACGAATTGTGTTTAGTTGGCTCACACTTGTTGACCGGGCTAGGCTAGCTGGATATATGTCCAGTGTCAGCAGAGGCCCGTGGAGAAATGCTCCACACACAATAATAGCACAACATACCAAAGTACTCATATATGTAACCAAAATGAACAACAATAGAAAGTGTCCTGAAAGGACTAGTTACATACAGATCCCAGGCGACAGATAAATATATGGCCAGTGGAAGCACGTCCACAATTGCGGGATCAGGTCCCTATAGAAACAAGAAGGTCTCACATGACACGCCAGTGGTGCCAGATAGACACAGGTCAATGTAACACACAGAAGATTAAGGCCCAACCTGCCGTACACCATGCCAGAACCTGTACAGTGGAAAGGTATGGTATGGTAATAGATATTATTGTACACAGGTAATCCACAGACAGTAACAAAGCAAGGTATGAAGCGAGGGGTTCACATGTATATATCTACAGACAGCAGTCCGGGCCGTATATATGACACATGGACATAGATATGTCACTCGAAAGCAAGATGTAAACAACTACAAGTTTATTCCATATCATATTTATATAGTTATATACAGTCGTATTTATATTTAACATTGTGACTCTTATTTACATTCATATTTATACAAAATATGCATTTAATTGTACTTATTTATTCAATGATTTGGAATCTTAATACAACAATTATACACATTAATACACATAATATCATTATCAACACATTACATTCTAAGGTTTACTCACAACAATTATCAATTATGTTTCAATATACTGATTGTATTGACCAATATTGTATTAATATTAACACATTGTTGTTGTATTAATGTTTCCATTAAGTAATGTATGCAACACTGATTTTTATATGTCACTTTATCTTTAAGACTTGGAGCACTGTCCACTTAACTATGAGCAAGTGTATTGATTAATTGTCTTTAAACTGACTCTGAAGGAAGTATATAAGGGATGACTATCTAATGTATTTCGTACTCTGATGATGCCCCATGTTAGTGGGTGAAAGCGCTCAGTATCTTTGGACTGTGGAGTGTATCGTTATTGTCATCGTCTGTTTTGGTCTGGTTTATGTTCATTAATGTCTTTTATGAAGATGACCAGGACTCAAGGTCTGCTGTATTTCCGCTTACTGGCACATGGATATAGATATGCCAAGTAATACATAATATGGGTAGTCAAACAGACATCCACAAATGGGGAACATACAGCATCAGTCAAAACCACTGGCCAGATGGTGACAGTCCAACAAGTTCTACACTTTACATATACACACTGGGGTCCATTGTAGGACTCCAAAAATTGATCCGTTCGCAATATCAACCAGCTGCAATCGACCCAGAAGAAATGACAGCTGTGACTATGGCACAGCTAGACATATGCACCACCAGCGTGTTTAAGGTTGATGACAAGTGTCCATGAAATGCAGGACATATGAACAGAAATCCCCAGATTGTCGTGTCCATAGAAGTGCGTCCACATCCCAGTCCCGCACATGAAGGATGTGTAATGTGTACCATCGAGGGTTGCAGCCATGGGATCCTGGGTATGCAGAAATGGGGCTCGGTGTTGTTTGGCAGATAATCCGTTGGCCGCCCGTGGGAGGATGTGGGTATAGCATGCCTTACTCCCCACTAATGATGCAAAGTATCCACGGATAATGCTGAAAGCAGGTTTGAAATGTGTACAGCCCTATATCAGTGTCAGTAGGCGATTCCATGGATGGACAAGCGTGACCAAGATGGCACCATAACTGGAAACCTGGCGAATTACACAGCTGCAGTAAGGCATAGCACAGGAAATACAGATAGGGACTACATTAGACATTCCCCATACAAAGTCAGACCGTCGTGCGAATACCGGTACGGCTCTCAATCTGCCATCACCAAAATGGGGATCTTTCGCTTCCATAATCACCGGAACAAATGGGCGACCTGTGGAATACATACTAATGGCTCACTAACAACTTCAACTAGGAAGGTCATAGGATGGTTAAACTATGCCGTTCCCACTTATAAAGATCCTTTAATGAATTAATATGATTAATGTCAATTGACCATGGATTACACCTAATCAACATAAAATAACCGCTGGCACCTTATGGCACACAATCCAAAAAACACATAGGTAGATGAAACAGTCAAAGTAGAAATTGTCCAGGACAGTGCCCAAATGGTATAAAAAGGTTCCTTTATATACAAGTAAGCGCTTTCACCCATAGGCTCCTTCAGACTTACACATAACATAAAAGCATTCAGGCTTTAAATATCCCTCTTTACATTGTCATTGGTCAATTTCTCATCAAACAATGAACAATTAACCCCAGCTTATAAAGCACAAATGCAATGTTAAATACTCACACATATATTAACATCTTTAAAAACATCTTATTAAAACATGTATTATATTATATTGTACTATGCCTAATTCTCATCAATTATAAATCTAACAATATATATAGAAAATATGTATATTATATCAATGTAAAACAGTGGTAAACAACTGAAAGAGTGGACTAATAGGTGTTAAATGTATAGCTGTACCTAAACTACATTCCTGTTAATTGGGTTTAAGCCACCTGCTTCTCAAAAGAGGCTTAATCTGTGCTTCATCATTCAACCCTGGTGTTTGGTCAGCTCTCCACCTAATAATCCATCTCAATTCGCATTCTAAAGTATAGTTGGTAATGTCCCCCTCTCTGGGATTAAAATCTAGCCTTTGTAAAACAGTGAATGTAAAAGTATGCCTTGGGATGTGCACATAGCCGGCCGTAGGCATAGGCCAACCCGGAGGATGCCTAGGGCGCCGCACTAGCAGGGCCACCTTTCTAGTAGTTATGTCATGTAGGTACACCAGGATGGGGGCTTCATGTGTTGTGGAGGTGGGCGCCATGGAGCCCTATTACCTAGGGCAGCGGTTGATCTAAGGCCGCTCCCGTGCTGCCATAGGAGGGGTAGTACGGTCTGCAGGTATGTGCTGAAGTGCACATGAAACAGTGGTCTACAAGGATTACCCATAGTGGCGACACCTGCATAGACGGCTATAGTGGGACATACACACGACCATGCACACAGCTCAGATAGACATACACACACCATAAACAGGCAATGATACACAAGGTTTATGGCGTGTACGGGTACAGTGTCAGTACAGCAAGGATAGCTGTCTGCCACGATATTCAGCAGATGTCTCTAGGGCGTGCCGGAATACGGACGTTGCATGGACAATGAGTGGATATGCATCATACCACAGTTATATGTGTCAGCCGTGCAAATATGCGATACATGGGACAGACAGCAGTCCATGCAAGAGCAGCACTATGGGCATAACATAAGTATGTATATATACATCGGGAGAGATACAGACGGACACACGAGGCAAGGCCGGGAGTGTAACGTACACAGCACCACCCCACCACACCATAGCAGGGCGCACATGGAGTACATGCTACGGAGGTCGCCAACCACAGCAGGCACACAGGCAGTCCACGAGCTGCGTCTCACCATCTACAAACACAGAGATGTCGGCAGGATATAAGTGTTCTGCGGAACCTCTAAAGCCATAACCTATGAACCCATGCGGCTGGGAGCATAGACACACATACACAGCTGGCAGGCATGGGGAATGACCTTACCCCCACCTACCCAACCGCACGACAGTATGACACAGGTATGGAACGCGCTACGTGGACCACTGAACACAGCACCATCAGAGGCACACGTCTAGGTGGGTGACAACATCCGTAAAGGAATAGAAGCCGATAGCCAAGGTATGTGTTGTGAAGCATCTAAAAGAACTACTCTCTCCAGGGTCAGCTGTAAACACACACACACGCACACACACACCTCACACAGACACGGGGAAGGGCTGGGAGTTGAACCTATGCCTACCTACATGAACACACTACAGCATGATGCATTTACAGAACACGCTACCGAGATTACTGAGCACAGCGCTGTCAGAGGCATACTTCTAGGCGGGTGACATCATCCGTGAGAATAGCAGACAATAGCCAAGGTATGTGTTGCGAAGCGTCTAAAAGCATGACCATCTGCAGAGACAGCTGGAAACACACACACACACCTCACACACACACGGGGAAGGGCTGGGAGTTGAACGTACGCCTACCTACATGAACACACTACAGCATGATGCATTTACAGAACGCACTACCGAGATTACTGAGCACAGTGCTGTCAGAGGCATACTTCTAGGCGGGTGACATTATCCGTAAAGGAATAGCTGACAATAGCCAAGGTATGTGTTGCGAAGCATCTAAAAGCATGACCATCTGCAGAGGCAGCTGGAAACATACACACACACACACACCTCACACACACACATGGGGAAGGGCCGGGAGTTGAACCTACGCCTACCTACATGGACACACTACAGCATGATGCATTTACAGAACGCGCTACCAAGATTACTGAGCACAGCGCTGTCAGAGGCATACTTCTAGGTGGGTGACATCATCCGTAAAGGAATAGCTGACAATAACCAAGGTATGTGTTGCGAAGCGTCTAAAAGCATGACCATCTGCAGAGGCAGCTGGAAACACACACACACCCCTCACACACACACGGGGAAGGGCCGGGAGTTGAACTTCGCCTTCCTACATGAACACACTACAGCATGATGCATTTACAGAATGCTTCCGAGATTACTGAGCACAGCGCTGTCAGAGGCATACTTCTAGGTGGGTGACATCATTCGTAAAGGAATAGCTGACAATAGCCAAGGTATGTGTTGCGAAGCATCTAAAAGCATGACCATCTGCAGAGGCAACTGGCAACACACACACACACACACCGGGAAGGGCCGGGAGTTGAACCTACGCCTACCTACATGGACACACTACAGCATGATGCATTTACAGAACGCGCTACCGAGATTACTGAGCACAGCGCTGTCAGAGGCATACTTCTAGGTGGGTGACATCATCCATAAAGGAATAGCTGACAATAGCCAAGGTATGTGTTGTGAAGCGTCTAAAAGCATGACCATCTGCAGAGGCAACTGGCAACACGCACACACACACACACACACACACACACACACACACACACACACACACACACACATGGGGAAGGGCTGGGAGTTGAACCTACGCCTACCTACATGGACACACTACAGCATGATGCATTTACAGAACGCGCTACCGAGATTACTGAGCACAGCGCTGTCAGAGGCATACTTCTAGGCGGGTGACATCATCCATAAAGGAATAGCTGACAATAGCCAAGGTATGTGTTGCGAAGCATCTAAAAGCATGACCATCTGCAGAGGCAGCTGGAAACACACACACATACACACACACACCTCACACACACACGGGGAAGGGTCGGGAGTTGAACCTACGCCTATCTACATGAACACACTACAGCATGATGCATTTACAGAACGCGCTACCGAGATTACTGAGCACAGCGCTGTCAGGAGGCATACCCCTAGGTGGGTGATATCATCTGCAGAGGCAAGGCAGCCGATAGGGAATGAAGACAGAGTGCGCAGTCACACAGCATGTTACCATCCCAAGGTGGGCGTATAGTAACACGGTAGTGCTGCACTCGGGAATACCAACTAACTACGGAGCACAACATCCACGACATGGATGCGGGATGCACCACAGACAGTATACCCTATGAGAGGGCAACCGGGCATGATGTAGGCAGCCATTGTGGCATATCAACCACATATGACTCACCTAGATGGCCACCATGGCTATGCAGGATGTCATTGGCCATGGCTACACGCCTAGTAGCAGACATCGGTGCCGACTGTACTGTGTACCCCGAATGGCGTACTGGGCATGCCCTCACACTAGCGGTCGTGAAGGGAAACATACATGCACACAGGGTATCATCACAGGCAGGCGGTGTGCACTGTACTGTGTGTCCATCTACACAGCTGCTTACTGGGCATGCTCATACACTTAGAATCTGCAGAGTGCAGACATGCATACACATGGGGTGGAATCATGGAAGGGCAGAGTGTGGACCGTCGTGTGTGTCCACCTACAACAGCAACCTGGGCATGCTCACACATGTGGCGGTTGCAAGGGAAACATACATGCATGGGGTATCTTCACAGGCAGACGCGGTGTGCACTGTACTGTGTGTCCATCTACACAGCTGCTTACTGGGCATGCTCACACACTTATAATCTGCAGAGTGCAGACATGCATACACATGGGGTGGAATCATGGAAGGGCAGAGTGTGGACCATCGTGTGTGTCCACCTACACAACAGCAACCTGGGCATGCTCACACACGTGGCGGTTGCAAAGGGGAAACATACATGCACACGGGGTATCTTCACAGACTGGCGCAGTGTGCACTGTACTGTGTGTCCATCTACAGAGCTGCTTACTGGGCATGCTCACACACTTAGAATCTGCAGAGTGCAGACATGCACACACATGGGGTGGAATCATGGAAGGGCAGAGTGTGGACCGTCGTGTGTGTCCACCTACACAACAGCAACCCGGGCATGCTCACACACGTGGCGGTTGCAAAGGGGAAACATACATGCACACGGGGTATCTTCACAGACAGGCGCGGTGTGCACTGTACTGTGTGTCCATCTACACAGCTGCTTACTGGGCATGCTCACGCACTTAGAATCTGCAGAGTGCAGACATGCATACACATGGGGTGGAATCATGGAAGGGCAGAGTGTGGACCGTCGTGTGTGTCCACCTACACAACAGCAACCCGGGCATGCTCACACACGTGTCAGTTGCAAAGGGGAAACATACATGTGCACGGGGTATCTTCACAGACGGGCGCGGTGTGCACTGTACTGTGTGTCCATCTACAGAGCTGCTTACTGGACATGCTCACACACTTAGAATCTGCAGAGTGCAAACATGCACACACATGGGGTGGAATCATGGAAGGGCAGAGTGTGGACCATCGTGTGTCTCCACCTACACAACAGCAACCCGGGCATGCTCACACACATGGTGGTTGCAAAGGGGAAACATACATGCACACGGGGTATCTTCACAGACGGGCACGGTGTGCACTGTACTGTGTGTCCATCTACACAGCTGCTTACTGGGCATGCTCACACACTTAGAATCTGCAGAGTGTAGACATGCATACACATGGGGTGGAATCATGGAAGGGCAGAGTGTGGACCGTCGTGTGTGTCCACCTATACAACAGCAACCCGGGCATGCTCACACACGTGTCGGTTGCAAAGGAGAAACATACATGCACACGGGGTATTCTCACAGATGGGTGCGGTGTGCACTGTACTGTGTGTCCATCTACACAGCTGCTTACTGGGCATGCTCACACTTAGAATCTGCAGAGTGCAGACATGCACACATGGGGTGGAATCATGGAAGGGCAGAGTGTGGACCGTCGTGTGTCCACCTACACAGCAGCAACCTGGGCATGCTCACACACTTGGTATGTGCTTTCACCGTCCGGCATGCAGGCAGTGTACACCCACAAGTCATGGCCAGGTAAACCCGTACACCACAGGGTGGACACACATGCAGTCCTGCATACACACACAGATGACATCACAGGAGTCACGGGCGCAGGCTGAACATGTACACACTGCAGTGAACACTGTAGCTGCCATGCCAGCACCATGTCATCAGTGCAGCAGTATGCCTCATGGTCCAGCAACAGCATGTGACATATGTCCACAGGTCTATATGGCGGAGTACGCCCGTCATGCAGAGTACACATGTACTATCAATGATCCCACAGGTGTGATGTAGTCCGCCCATATCGGTATACATGGACAGGCATGCTCCACACATACCACGGGCCTGACACAGATATGACACATGACTGCAGCTGTACCACAGTGAAACAAAGTCCGGATATGTCATATATGTGATTGTCTGGCTGTGTGCATGGACTGCACACAGGACACATCTGAGAAGCCTGTGATGTACCACATGCATAACACTGGCGTACGCGGTAATACACACATGAATGAAAGGTGGACACATGTCTGTGGTATGCCCCCCTACAGGGTGTAGCGGTGTTGACTGGGACACATACCCTTGTACAGTTTGCCTGTGACAGCTGTGATACCATACCACAGTCCATGTTCCATGTATGTCGACACACATGTCACAATGTAGCAATGGATACACACATGGCAACAAGGGATACATGTGACACGTGTACTGTGCATGGTGCAGCCATGCATTAGCGGTGTCTGATGTCCATAACACAGTTGCAACCCCCTACCACATGCATACCCATCATGGGGGCCGTCATATGTTGGCATAGTAACAGCACGCATGGTGGTATGTGTGTACATCATGTGTTTAAACACCTGTCCACATGCATGTGTGCAGGAGGTGGTCTGGGTGTGTCACACCATCCTACCCTGCCATGTGCATACAGTCTGCTATGTCGCCGTTACATGACAGTGCTGCCATAATGCATACCCATCGGTCAGGTGTCATCGACCATATGTCACATAGCCACTGTAACCCCTACCACCTCCCAAGTGCATATATCAGCACAGCTGCCAGATACAGTGTTGGTACGCATGATGCACTACATACCGCTGCACGCCTGCACATAACCCATATAGCAGATGTGGCATTCCCAGCACTGACATGTGTGCAGGAATGTGTGCCCATGTATGCCCCAGATCGGGGGGACTATGTGCCATGTGCCACACATCACTGTACACCATGGTAGAGATCTGTACATACCTCAGTGTGGGGTGCATGGATGTGGATGGTGCAGTACATGCAACACGTCGTCCCTCCGTGTAGACATGTGTGGTCACCACCATGTCAGTGTGTCAACATGTGTGTATGTCTGCTGCCTGTTGTGAGTGTGTATGCAGATACAGTGTTGTGAATGGACACTAACCACACAGGGTGACCATCCCGTACTGGTGCTGCATTGTACGACCCTGTCAATGCCATAGTTGAGCCATACTGGCCACCTGTGCAGAATCCGCCCCCTGTGACATGGCGTGTGGGTGCATTGTATTGTGAGGGTGCTGACCACACAGGCAGGTGTCCCCATCTGCACACAATGTGGTGTGCGCCATAGTGGTGTACACCCCACGATTGTGGACATATTCCTCTACCGGGACAGCGTCCAACTGCTGCACAGTGTGCACCACAGCTGACAGGTGACACCTGCGGTCAGTCGCCAACGCACGCTGTGTCACGACACCTGCAGAATGTCACCATACCTGTACTGTGTAATGCCATGTATGTGATGTCTCTGTCCACCGTAGCCTGTGGCGACCACAGGCGTCAGGTGCAGTATATGTGGACATGTGTGTCATGTACCGTGTAAACAACGTTACACTACATCTGGCTCCGTGCTCGCGGAGTTTACATAGAACTTCTCTACTTGCAATCTCAACTGTCTGTTCTCTATCATAAAAGCTCAGCACCTGTTCCCACAGTATTCCTACATAGGTAAAGTACATGTGTACTACACGGAGTACTACACTAGCCTAGAATCCCCTTGAGTACCCACTTCCCTATAGGTCCCGTCTGACCCAGATACACAGCAAACGCATTCACGTTCTCTGGCATGTCGAAGGGTCAATTGATAGCGACCTCTCCTGTTCAGATGGTGAATCTAGGCATCCTGAGGCAATGTTACAGGTGCCTCATGGACACGGACAAGCCGCACCTCCCCCACTAAACATGATACATGTGAGAGATGCAACTATATAGCCAGACAGGAGGCTGAGCTCTCCCAAACCACAACTGGCAAGACAAATTGGGAGGGGAAGGACACCACGCACACCACAAACCCAGTGTCACATGGAACTATCACAAATGCTAAACAAACACATGAACACACAAAGACATACTCGGAGGCACTGTTAAAACATGTAACGAACCTAACGAGGCCTCCGAAGCAGACACCCAAGCAACTGCATACAAGACATAGGACATGCAACACATACTTCTCAACGTCAGTGTGCTAAACAGTCACAGCCCTTAAGGCCACACACAATGCCAGACACACTTGTAATAGGTGACGCCATAGTCAGACACACCAACGTCCCACCCACCTGACTGAACAAGGGAATGATCACAGTAGGCTGCCTGTCGGGCGCTGGAATCCGCCACATAACACACGCACTCAGGTCACTCCGCAGCATGTACAAGTATGACGCGGTCATTGTCCATGCTGGTGTCAACGACTGGAGACATACCACCCTGGGATACATGAAAGGAGACATGGAGGGGCTCTCAGATTGTGCAGCCCAGGCCAGCATGACCCTGACCCTGAGTAGTATCCCACCCTCATCAGGAATGATGCCACAATACTGGGTCCGACTGATCACCCTTGATAATTGGCCTGATTACCGGTGTCAGTCTGAGGGGATCCAATGTCCTCTTGCCTGGGATGACATGCTTGACACGCCACACTCCTTCGCAAGGGATGGCTTGCACCTGTCGCCCCTGGTCTTCAAGAGTTTGGCAAAGGCTCATGCCACCCCCACAGTGCCCACTGCAGGCAAGGCCGAAATGATAAACCTACCGCCCTAGACTACAAACCTGGAGAAAACTAAGGGTAATACTGCTCAGTGCCAGTAGTCTACGCCCAAGCTGCATGCCCTCAAAAGCCCTCCTCAGTATGGAGGACATCGATGTCAGTGCTGTGACTGAAACCTGGTTCAGGGCTCCTGAGAGCACCCCAGCACTATCAGGTCATACCTCATATCACGCGTTCAGGACCCTAACCTGGACCGAACCACTGAAGGAGGGGGAGTCTCCATTTCCATGAAGGATACCCACACCTCCAGGTTGGCAGAAATGCCCGTAGCAGCGGGGACCATCCAGGTGCAATTAACCATGGGTAGGACTGCCCTACAGTTTGTTGCATGCTACAGACCACCCTCCCAAACCCAGGATACCCGCACAGCCTTCCTGAAGACACTGGGAGTCTGAATGCTCTCACAACACCATCATATTGGGTGACATCAACCACCCATACATAGACTGGGAACATTACCCAGGACACAACACCCTACACCAAAGGTTCCAGGTGTTCATACACCCGAATGCTGTGGAACAACTATGCACCATACCCACAAGGGGACAAACTATACTAGTCCTGATCATCACGCATGGGGACGACATGCTCCACACAGGATGTACATCCCCTCAACGGTGAGGTCAGACCATATAGTGATCTCACTGGAGATCCGCATCCCGCCCCCAACACTGGCAAGGGAGACCACAGTGAAGACCTCTCCACAGCGAACACCACACGTCATATGCCTGGTGTGGTACCCTACAAGGCCTCCATGCCAGTGGTAAACACAGGCCATGCTGCTGAAACCCTTACAAATGCCTTCAACAAGCACCCCCAGGAATGTCTGGATCAAGCAATCCCTAATAACATCAGGACCTTGTCCACCAAAGGCAGGCACATGGTCTGGTGGACCCCAGCCATAGACAAACTGTACAACAAGAGGTGAAAGCTACTACATGACAGAGCAATATCACTACCAGGGAAGGCATCACTGATTAATACTGGCGGTAACATACAATCACTCATACAATCATCCAAGGCCGCCTGTGGGACAAGACTTGCAAAGGACACATAAGACAACCATAAGGCCTTCCTTAGCTATGGTAGGAACATGGGTGGAAGCTCACAGTTATGCTCGGAATTAGTCCAGAATGGTACAATGATCACTGCACCCACAGACATTGCCAAGAAACTGGCAGACAGGTTCCGTGCATACATCTACCCTCCCTCCCCCCCCAAGAGGGGAAGTATCTATCCCACCAGAGTCTAGCCTCCCAAACATCTCGAATGGCCATGTGAGAGCTGTTATTTGTAAAGCAGAGAACACAGCATCAATGGGACCAGACGGTGTCCCCGGCTGTGTGCTACACAACCTCAATGAGGGCCTCAACCCACACATAAGGCTGCTGTTTAATCTTAGCCTTACTACAGGCTACGTACCCGATGGATGGCATACGGCAACTGTGGTCCCACTCCACCAAGACGGTGCTCCTACGGACTCTGGACATCACTGCCCTATAAGCTTGGTGAGCCTTGTCTGCAAAGCTATGGAGGGGACCATAATGGAGCCCATAAATGAAGACATTGGGGAACGACAAATACTGGAACATACCCACATCGGCTTAGTCAAGGGCAGATCCTGCCTCCTGAACCTGGTCGACCTGTTCGGAAGAGTCACTAAGGCCATTGATGGGGGTAAGTCGGTTCGCACAGACTACCATGACCTGGCGACAGCGTTCGAACAAAACTCCACGCAGGCATCATAGAAAGGCTCACCAGCGTAGATGTAGAGCCATATGTCACACAATGGGTTGCCAACCGGATGAAGGTCAGAACCCACAGGCTTAGTGTTCCTGGTGCCATGTCAGACTCCGAGCCGGTCCCGAGTGGTGGCCCACACGGCTCAGTCCTGGGCCCCCTCCTGTTCGGCATTCAACTTTCCGATGTGCATGCAAACATAGGGGGATTGTAGCAGACAAGGTATGCAGATGACTGCAAACCGGCCACCATAATCAACACCCCATCAGACACAGACATCCACCTGAGGTCTCATAGAAATGGATAACTGGTGCCAGAGCCATGGCCTGAAGCTACATGCCAGGGAAGGTACAGACCTACCCTTTGGGAAAGACAAGTTAACCCCGAATTACCACATAGGTGGTGATCCATTAAACACTGTAGACGTGATTAGGGACCTGGGGACCCAACTTGTCGGTAACCTCTCTTGACACTCACATTGCCAATGTGGTTGGGAAGACATTCCACAGTGCCCACCTGGTCATGAAGGAATTCACATCCAGATCAGGGGAGGTCATTGTACCCCTGTACTCTTCACGCATCAGACCAATGATTGGGTACAACCCCATTGGTGTACCTAACCCGACACCTGCAGCAGTTGGAAAAGAGACCCAAATGTTCCCCAACACAGGGATAAAGGTGCTGAAACATATGTCACGCTGCCGACTGAGGAACTCCCGGCTCTATACCTTATACCGTCTGCTCGAGGTGATCTGTGCCTGACATACGGCCATGTCCAACCTGGGTTTCATGGACATGCTCCACCTCCTAGGATCCAAACAACCCGCAGACACGAGAGCAACAGACACAAACCTCAACCTGCGGATATAAATAGGACGTGCTGGAGGGACAGGTTCATCGCCCAGAGACTCCCTACACCATGGAACAGATTCCCAGCCCTTGTGAAGCAGAGCCCCTCACTGACTCTGTCCAAGAGTAATCCTGACGTGTGGATGGGAGATCGTAGGTATGCCCCAGGAATCATCTCTGTGTCACTGCTGGACAGAGGGACAGCAGACCAATGGATATAGTATCCTCATCCTAAGGGGTGGTGAAAGCCACACACACACTCTGGCTAGGCTTACACATGCCGTAGGGCACATAGCCTAGTATGTACCTATGCACCTATGTACCTATGTAGGTGTCCAGGCAGGTTGTGGGTACATGTGGTATGCTGATATTGCCAGATGTGCCTGTGGGTAACCCACAGCTGCGTGGGGACTGTTAACAGTGCTCCCAGTAGGCACATGCGAGTACACCATATGAGGCATACAGGTTAACAGAACCAACATGGTGCTACACATGTAACTGTCACACATACCGTGTACACAGCTCAATGCATGCTGCACCTGCACTACATGGTATGTCTGCTGCATGATGACAGTACACAACCCACATCACATACGCACCTGTCACTTGTCATACACAACCACTGCAACATACACATCACCCGCTATGCATACACAGGTATCATACACCTCTCACTATCTTGTCCACCTGTGCATCAGAATATATATATGCATAACCCGTGCACCGATGGTGTGGATGACAGTGATGCAGCAGAGGCTTCATCATATGCACAAGGTGATATGTGTGCCAGGGGCATAGGCTGTACCAATGGATGACATCATGTGTGTGTGTAAGGGCCGGTGCATTTACTGGGCATGACTGTGCAGAATGCATGTGGATGTGGTTGAGCCCTACAGTTGTGTCTGCCGTGTGTGGGTATGTGTGTACACAGTTCAGCCATATGTGATGCCTAGACAGGGTATACTTGGCAGCCCCAGACTGTACAGTGCAGGTTTTATGGCTCACTGTGTCGTCTCGTACGTGACCGATGCCTGCCTGGAATTCGCATGCGGGCACTACCGGGTGGAGGTATGGAGTGGCCACTCTCCGATGATACATGTCTGCTGGAACCATGTCCACGCTGGGACCAGCCAGGGCCACGTCCACGTGGCCTGCTGTGTCCTGGTGTGGTCGGTGTAGCATCAGCTGCACTGCTGCTGCTACCGGCACTGTGTGAGTGGGCATGAGAGGTGTACGCACGCTGCGTCGACCTACACTGGGTGGTGTTGCTGGCCTCTGACCCCGTGTCCTATGCCTCACCCTACCAGGTGTTCCAGCACAGACAGCTCATGCTGCGGATTGACATGCCTCGGTCGAGGGATTCCAACCATCTCACCCTAATCGCCCTATCTAGTACATTAGCAATCTACTGTTGAGCATTAGCCAATGACTGGATGTTCTCATTTAGGGAATGGATTGCGGCCCTCTGCAGCCTCTGCCCTTCTTGGTTCTGCCGTTCAGCACGTGCCCTGTGCCGCCATTACAGTCTGGAACATCGTCTGGGTGATACCAGCTGCTGCACCCTGTACAGCAGGTGCATGTCTGCCAGGAGGTCCTCTTCACGAGCAGCACCAGCCACATGCCTGTGTGGCACATCACCAGTCATTACACTGGCAACATGGTGTGTATGCGCACCTTCTGTAGCCACCACACATTCCTGCTCAATGCCAACAGATGCTGACTGTCCTTCCTCTATGGGCAATGGTGATGTGGTATGTGTCGGCATCAGAACCATGTGCGGGGATGAGGGGGACATAGGTGGGATGGTAACCAATGGCACAGCTTCTGCCCCTGACAACCCTGCCTGTACCTCATGCATATGGTCATCACCGCTAGTATCTGTGGGGACACTAGCATCAGATGGACCTCAGGAGGAGCACCTACACCACCTGTGAATACAAAGACATACTGTAAGATACATTACACACACGCAGACACACACACAGACACACACACACAGACACACACACACACACACACACACACACGCACACACAAACGCAGACACATCATGCATGTGATATTGCAGATGGCATGCAGCATTCCCACACCACAGCTCAGAGAATGCAGGCCAGACATTAATAGTGGTAGTATGCATACTGCCCTGGGGTGCACACTACATCAAGCAGGTGTCATTTCAGTAGGCATGCAGTACACACATTCATGGTAGTTTGCATGCATCACCGTGATACTCCGTGTGGCCACAGGCAGGTTAACAGTACACATGGCTGGTGTCACTTTGACACGTACTCCGCCGACATGTGCGATAACATGTGGACATGTGACAATGGTGTCCCACCACATGCACCACATCATACTGGGCGTCACAGTGCAGTGTTATGTGTACAGGCTACAGATAGAATGCATGTGTAACAAAGATGTCTGTGCAGGTGTGTGGTTGGTGTGAGCCATGTACTATAGCTATACAGTGGAATTACAGGCACTGTGCCACTGCATGGCAGCAGGACATGGGTATGTTTCTGTCGCGATGCATAAAATGGGCGCATTGCATTGCTATGTCTGCAACACAGTCATGCTGTTCCACAACGCATTATATGAGTAGACGTGGTGGCACCTCCGGTGGCTGCAGACAGGCATTCCGGTTGTCTGGTGTACCACATCAAATGTACAGGTGGTCCACTACAGCTATGATCGCACTATGTGGACAATGTGCAGCGGTGTCTATCCACTCAGGCGTGCTGTATGGCAACATGCCTGTGGCTAACACCCATGGCCATGTTTGACTGGGTCATGGACAACTGTGTGTGATGGGCATCGTGTACCCATCCCTGTGGTGGCCCATGTGACATACACCCATACAAGTGGGAGGTGTCACAATCCAGAGGGCTATGCAGACAACAGTGTGGATGTTTGCTATGTCGGCGTAGGTCATGTCATGGTGTGACAATATTGCAGACAGAAACCGAGGCGTGGGACATGGCGTGTGCCATGTCACAATGTGTGCACACAATGCAGGGGCATATGTCACATTGGTAACACCTGTGTGCTGGCCAGATCACAGCTCACTATGTGGTACTGTGTGCATTACCACAAATGTTGTTCAATGCATACTACATATGCATCCATTGTAGAACACCTCCACCATTGTATGCATAGCTGACTGCACATATCACACTGACAGGTACTGTGGTTTCATGCGGTGTATACTAGCGGTTGTATCTACTGTACATGGGTGGCGTGTGTGTCTGGTGGTGCAACCTGTATACGTGACTGGAGCAGAACCAGGTGTGCATGTTATACCTGGCCACATGGCGAATATCTATTCACTGTAACATGCCAGTTACTAACAACAGTCTCACCTGCAAGCGGACCCATGGCTGTCGCGACATAGAGGAGGTACCTGTATAGAGGCGACACAACAGTATAAACATTATCCATGACTGTATACAGTAAGCACTTTGTGCATGTCACATCATGTACCTGTGTGATAGCATATTGGTATGCACCGTCTGCAAACACCTGTGTGTGCGTGGCATTCTGTAGTATGCGGCTTGTGTGCTTATATACCTGGCATGTGTTGGTACATTCGTGGGTGTACTGTGACACCCACACCTACGGCAGATATCATACACATATGCAAGACTGACTTACCAGGCAGCTCAGGCTCGTTGGTTGGGAGACCCACACCTCCCACGATGGCAGCTAGTGTTTCTGCATGATGTTCCCTAGGTGTCCCCAGACTGGCCAGGAGCTCCTCGTGTGTGTGAAGGTGGGGCTGGGTTGGTGGCTCACCACCTGTTCCACCTTGTTCTCTGGCGATTCGCGGTGACGCGCTGTTTTGCATGCCGTGTTAAGGTCCGTGCAGTGTCGGTATCTGCTGGTAGGTCGCGATTTGTTGTTTGCCACCCACGTCATTCACCCTCCTGCACATATCCTGCCACAGCTCATCCCGCTGCTGCGCTTGCTGTGGAACATGGCTGAATATCAGGTCATAGTTGTCATGGAGACAGCGGTATGATTACATCATCCTCCTGGCTGGCTGAAGGCTGGCAGCCGTGAAGCGATGGCATTATCTGTAAGACATAATGATGGTGACAGGTCCACATTTACACTGATGTACTGGCATACAGCTGGACATACATTGCTATGACATATACGACATCTGCACAGTAATCTCTGCGATGCATCATGGCACTGACACAGCTGATGTGTTGCTGTCACACCGTTAGGCAGCGGGTATCATATCATATCTGTGTATCAACTTATCACACTGTACACACACCATGTTGATGGTAACCTGCTGTGGACATGTGTACCTGCCTGCACCTGTGTTCATACCAGTTGGCACGTGTCCCGATGTGCGCACAGTTCTACTGTTCACCTGGATGCTGTGTATATGTCGCTAGGCATCACAGACACAGCCATTATGGACGTCAGCGGTGGCACTGCATACATACATGTGGACACCCGTACATGCATGTGTTGTGCCATGTACATCTACACAGCACTGTACAGGTGTTGGTCAACCTGCCACGGCTCGCCTGTATTGCACATGTGACACACATGGGACATTGTGTAATCATATGACATTAGCAGGGATGGTCATACATAGCATGTCTTGTGGCGCCGCGTTGGCCTACCGCTGCCAACACACAGCACCTGTGACACCACAAGGTGCATCAGTGCCACATTACTGCTCTGGACAGTTGATAGTGCAAGTGCCGATTTTGGCTAGCCATCGCACCATGTATGACTGTGATGGCATGTAATGCGGCTGCTGGACTGGGGCTGCATGGTATGGCAGGGTATGTCACATACATGGCACGGGATGTGTCCCACCTGGGGATACTGGTATTGGGAGGGTGGCTGTCCATTCCATATGTCATTGCTATGTGTATATGGACATTAAGCATGTCTATCATCATGGTGTGGACAATGGCCTTTTGCAAGGTAGGCAGCATGCTGCTTGGTGGGGTTGTGTATGGTGCATGCTGGTATAAGCACATCCATGCATACACATTACCCTGACAGGTGCTATGTGCTGTGATATTGTTCAACTACCAAGTGCTGTATGTGCCTGCACAATGATATCCCATGCATGGATGGTACCCTGGCCTGACATGCGGTACCACATATGTCTACATCCAGTGCCTGCTGCCACGCCATGTGGCCGGGTGCACCACACAGCACCATCCCTCCCACAGGGATCATGGTGTTGGGCACAGCAGAGGTATCCATTTATGGGGACAGGGATGTTCACATAGCGGGGGCACTGATGGTATCATCCATCGGACCATACCGCATTATGGCGCGCACCTCACACACCCAGCCCATTCAGTATGTTGTTAGCAACACTGGCACAGCTATACTGCTAGGCCAGGGACATTCCCAGCTGTACATACACAGATGCATGAACATCTGTCTGTGGCATGGGCTATGATGACGGTGGGGTTCAACACATACCGTGTTTGACTGTGGCTGGCGCAAATGTTCTGTGCACGTGTCTACACGGTAACCCTGTTCTACTGTAGCCAGCGGTGATGTGCTGTGCACATGTCAATGCTGCGCTTTTGTGTTGGTGTCTGTCGACAACAGGCCACTGGTGGAACAACAAGGGTATTAGTGATTCGAGATATGCATGCTGCCCTGTACAGCTGTACTGCTAACATCTCAGGTGCTAATGTGTCATGGACATGCATACCGGACAGGTGGTAGTGGGTTGCCACCCATACCCATCACCTCTTGTGGGTTGCTATTATCCAACACCCTATTTGTATTGTATGTTCAGGCTATGCACCTGTGTGGGACATGTGGGCATGCAATGCGCTACTAACGTCACCTTTGCACCCATTGCACAACATGTCCGCACAGGTACACTGGCGACCATACACTTCACAGCTTGATGGCCAGTACAACATGTGTTGTACACCACGTAACACATATCCTGTGGGACATGGTCATATGTACAGGCATGTCCGACAGTCATGTAACTGCCCACTGCTACCTATATGACAGATATGCGGTACATGTGGCGGTACAGCAACTGTCACGTATGTACTCGTGCAATGCCCTACCAACATGGGCGGTACTGCCTGTGGGGATGTCGTCTGCATCCATGCTGTGCCCATAGCTGACAGTTGTACTTCCATGCGTGCAACATACCTCATTTTGTGGTGTTCTCCGGGTGCATGTTCAACGCTGGCTCCACATTGTTTGTGTGTCTGTCCACACAGTCATTGTTGTACATGATTTACATGCCAGCCATGGCTTACTATATGTGATTCCATGTACTTCATTTGGGATACCATCATTATACATTAGAACGGCGTATTCCAGCCATCCACATAGCCTTCCTAGATGACACTGTTAGCCAGCCAGTAGTAGGTGTTCCGCCATCTGCACATTAGTCACACAATGCGAGGGTGGCTGATACCCATTCTGGGGACAGGGTGCTGACAGCTGTGGATGGGTGTGATGCTGTCGACAACCATAACTGCACCTGATGGTCACATCTGGATGGGTAACATTCACAACACACACCTACCTTCGCGTGGTAACACATCATCTACAACAATGGACATTCCTGCCAGAACAATGTGTGCAGCATGTCTGTATGACCACTATGAGGCACCACTGGTGGCCCCAACATGGCAGCCAACAGCACGGTGTATCGCGGAACCATGGGTTACACCATTCACCAACACACCTGTCTCCGGATGACCCTGTTGTGGATCACAGTGCAGTTCCACACATCGCGTAATGTTACACTAGGCATCATGCACTGATATGTTGCTTGAGGGCGTGTGAACAGCTGTGCAACTCGACATATGCACACATGACACATCACCTGGTACAATATATCTCTCATAGCGTGTTATTGTGACCGCCCTGTGATGGCATTACACAGGCTTCGATGTGCTGGGACATGTGATGGCTCACCCGGTGTCATCCCCTCTGGGTGTGTGTCACAGCCCAGTGTACAGTAGGCGGTGGTCTGAACACAGAGACACACTGTACGGTGACCTACTGTGTCCACTTTCTGCAACTGTTGCTATGCTCATGCTGTAATTATACAGGCATGTGGTATCTGACGCTATGACAGTCCTGGTGACCACACTTGCTGTGGCACACATGACCTGCAGCCATCTGCCTGGGGTGTGGAGCACACATGTACATCTTCACATGCTATACTGCCTCTGTGGCGATTGTCACATAACTGTCTCCAGCAGGGCTGTAACGAGGCAGACGCGGCATGGGGTCATGTGGGGCAATGCTTGCATCTTCCACTGTGCTGCACACAAGCAAGGCACACACTATTGCCACTCAAATTTATCTGCAGTGACTGGGACCTGCCTCCATGCTCTGCGCCTTGAAAAACTACCTCTCGACCTCGGTACAGATTGTACCACGGATCAGCACCTCCCAGGCACATACCTGGACTGCAGCACCACAGGTGAGGGGATCCCACATCACACAGTGTTTTGCACACATCCTGGATAGTTGCCAAACACAATGCATCATGGGTGCTCAATGTTGCAGATACCGCGTGTTTGTGACCGCTAGACACATTGTAACACACAACAGAGTTGACATTGTGCACCGCCGAGTTACATGCTGTCTGTGTTGTTATACTTTACATTGGGCCTCAGACAGCTGATACTGCCATGTGCTGACAGCAACCCACACTTCCCTAGAATGAGCTTGCCCATGTACCTACACATGCTTGAGGTGCACTCCACGCAGCTGGCTGACACATTTACACAACGCTTACCATACCTACACTACCCTCAGCATGCACAATACCTCCATGTGTCTGGTGTGTTGCACCTGGGGTTATCCCCGCTTTGGTGGATGAACACACACGCGCTTATGCTTCCGCGGCCCTGCTAGCCACACCCTGGAAACACACCCATGCGCGGCATACGGAACATGTGTACTACAGCCAATTACTACTGATGTCTGCTGACAGCAGTTGTTAATGGCATGACACCCGGCAGTTGGACGGTGTACGGCATACATATGCTGACACATACCACAGTGCACTTCCGTAGCATGTACCGATGGTAGGGACCATGCTATTCCACACAGAGACATGGCGGTCCTGACGCACTGTTTCAGGCATACGCCACAGTAGTGGTCATGTTCCATGCACATCTGATATGCGAGTATTACATGTGCGGGCTGTTGCTGCGGTGGTGTATATTCACATGTGTGGGGTGCATCACTTGTCAGCCATGGTGGGTCCTCGAGGTCCATCACATGCTCCAAGGCTAGCTACCTACACATGACTGCCGCACATTGCAGTGTGGGGCCTCAGGCAGTGTGGTGGTATGTCTGTGTTGGTGGGCTACATCCACATTCAATGTCACATACAATAGTCACCCAGGAATTGCAGACAGAGATAATGTTGGCAACCTGCCAGGCGATGGTGTACTTACCAACAATACACGCTCTCACTCACTACGGTGCGAAATCCATACATGGACATTGTAGTGTCCTGGGGCTGCAGCCCATGGTACTGACATGCACACAGTATGTCCTGGGACACTGGCCCGATGTCACCTTCCGATGTCCCTAGCTGTTATGTCCCACCAACCTGTTTTGGTATGTTGTCTCGCACCAGCCCACTATATTCACTGCTAGCCTGTTGTCAGACATTGTGTACCTTGGCAACCATGCATGCAGCATCTCGCACTACCCATGGGTGGCACTGCATTGCGTGTGGGACTGCAGTCATACACCCATGACTGGATAATTCTGAATGGCACTGGGGCACATCCTCGCGAGCGTGCTTCATGCACACATTGATGGCCTCCATGCCTTTCCTGGCACCCTTGTTGGGCTTGTGTGTGCCACAGCACACCACATACATGCTGGCCACCCTGTCATTACCATTGCATGAAGTAGGTTGGGGGGTGGTACAGAGGCCAACACATCAGGCGTTGTCCTCACATTGTACCTTCAGCACCATTCCACGTTCTGGTATTGGCCCAGCGTACACATCCACCTGCATACATACCCTGTGTCTCAGGATGTTAGGCTATATGACTCATGGACAGGACACACAGTGGTGTAAGCATATCATAGTACTTTCTACTACATGTCAGGTACATGGCATTACAGTCCTCAGTCATGGGGCCCCTCATATTCACTATTTGCTTACATACACAACATGCTGTCACAGAGTACTGTCCATGCCTAGATATCCACACACCTACATACCTGGCGCCATTATTGCTCCACCAGCTCATGCCGATTACCGACCATCGCAATGCAGGTGTCGGTGTGGCGGATACATCATGTGGGTGTCATGGCATCAGGATGCATGGCACATGGTGCATGCACATCACCTTTGCATAGCAGCATTCACCCACTGTCTTTCACATGGATGCTGGCCCGATACATACATATCACATTGTACATGGTTGCTGTACACACATATGCCCCTACGGTCCTGTGGTTACGTGTATTCCACTGTGTATGAATACACTTCTGCAGGACCACACCTATCTGTACTGTGTGTGATGCTGGTACATCAGTAGCCATTGTACCTGTGGCATACTCACATCTACACCTGCGGTCAAGGAGGTACAGTACCACATTTATGGTGTACCTTCCACAACTGGCTACAACTTTACATGGCACAACATTGTCATGCCCACGATGTGTACCAGGCTCCGGACCGGTTTTTACATATCGCGGCTGACAGGCGGAGAAAACACATCTGTACACATCTGCATACCACATACGCAGGGGTGTCTTCTGCTCGGACACAGACCATGTGTCCTCCGCTGTTACTGATGCATATACTCCTCATACACTTGACAATTGCGATTGGGCAGTGTGAGCGGACTGCTCATGGATATGTGCACACATGCCACACTGCATGGGCTGGGCTTCTGTGTTACTTCATGAGCCATGACACGCACCATGCTGTGGAACATGGGTCCTGTGCACATCCACAGGGACACACAGTGGCACTGTTCATGTGTTCACCTCCCTTGCTGTTTGAGTGACGTAGTCATGGTACCACCACAGCAGCGGTTGCACAATTAATGAACATGCTGTTGACACCCACCTCTGCTGTTCACAGGACATACCTACCATGGGAAGTGACACTACTGTGTACACTGCACATGTGTTTACACATGGACCTGCCAGACTTCATTGTTGCCCGCGGTTGCACCTGCTACAGATCCTTTGGGCATGGTTACTTGGTGTACCTTCCATTTCCAGATTGGCTATGATGCTACTACTCCATGTCACATACCTACAGGCCATATGTATCCTGTTATTGTACATACCAACAGGCAATACCTCTGTTATGCATGATATGCCTGTGATACTGTGTATAATGTCTGTCATATCCACCCTGACAGCTTTACGAAACACATAGTTGACATATTATCCCCTACTGCATGGCTTCACGTGCGTCCGGCAGAACATTACGCATATGACATCGGCGGTATATGCCCATACATGTGTGTGCTGTGACGTGAGTATACATACATGTCCTATCCTGCTATGGCACTTCCTTGTTGGACATCCACTGCCAGCATCTGCGTGTGGTCTGGCATTGTTCTCTCTAATGCCCCCTGCTTGATGACAACCCTTGTGGTGTCGGCTGTGTACATGATGTCCCACTGCTGTGCACCGCGGTGTCCACAGTGGTTGGTATGCTCAGCAGGATAGCACTACATAACCACCTTTCACCACTCTCTGCATTGATATGGACAAAGTGTCATTACTTACAAACACCATTCCCATACAGTACAGCTTAGGTCCATACACATCATGCGTTACACACCCGATACATATCGTGTGTTCTGCATACCTTGTCGGTGTTTTAAGTTCAGCGTTTAAGTTCCGTTCGTGTCGGTTTTCCTTTTTATTTCTCTTTGGTTTGTACTGCTGGTTGGTATGAGCATGCGGTTTGATTATCCTGGGGAGTCATCCTTATATCCGTCGATACCTGCAACATGTGGGTTCATCCCGCAATTGCTGTTCCTCAGTGGTAATTATTATTGCATATCACCTGTGCATCTACTCCATTCGAACGTGCTGGCGTCGTGGCAGGGGTATGGTTGGATTCCTCACCTGGGCGTTGGCTATTTGCCCTACTGCCGTGGAGATGGTCTGTATTGTGTTATGTTATGTGTAACTGCAGCCGCTAATATTATTGGCGACAGGTACATTCGCGCCAGTGGTGTTAGCGAGTGGATTGTGTTATTAATGTTGGGTATAGTATTTGGTTGACATGTGGGTGTCCCTGTCCTGGCGACATCTGTTGATGGCGTTTTGCGTCGGATGTGTAACATGGCTGTTGTATTCCTTTAAACAATGCATGCAGAGTATGCATCCACGCAGCTAACGATTGTGTTTGCCCTTGAGATGTTGCGGTTATGCAGATGTCATTGACTGCCTGTATGTTTGTGCTGCTATTACGGTTTGTATCCCTTTAATATGTCTGCGATGAGGGATATCAGAGGTTGTAGGTGGCGGATCACGGGTTGTGGGCCTTGCATCTCTACATACGGTATGGTTGTCTGTGTAATGCTCCATCCCTGCCTGGAGAGTTGACAGTTAATTGTCTGTTGGTATGGGAGTGCAGGTTGTGTTGTTGTCATGTGGTGTTGGTATAAAGCCTGCGTGTGTGCTTCATGCATGTATTCCTCCGTCACATCTGTGGTATATCAGCGGTTGTTTTGTACGTGGCGACTATCCGCTTGTCACATTTCTGTCCCAGATATTTACAGTCATTGTGGTCCTGTTCTTGGGATGGCCTGTTTGCCAGTGGTTTGCCACCTATTCAGGTGGGGATTGCTTGTTTGACACTTGTAGAACACACAGCGGTGTTTACGGCCGATGCGTGACCGCGGTCAGTACTGGGGTTGCTTTACTTTTATGCGGATTATTTCAGCGGTTACATACCTATTGCTGTGTGACTTTGCGGCCGTGTCGTTTTGCAATTAGCATATCTGTGTCATACATACGGGCATGGGTAGTACATACGTCCTTTCCATTTCCTATAGGGGTATATTCCTGTGCTACAATCTGGGACATTGTCACCGGTACCATATCGTTCTCACGATGCAGCCACATGCCTAGCCAGGGTGGGGCTCTCACTACTACTTTGGGATTACTGGTGTACATATGCCTGTGGCTGGTGTACCATATGCCTACATATTATTCCTCTCTTGCCTCTAACGTAGCACCAACATACACATATTAGGAGACACATTACACTTTCATACAGCTTAACACCACGGCACCCCTCACACGCACATACACATACTACGGCACTCCGCGGGGGACGGTTGCACACTGAAGGTACACCTCGTGGGCGCGACACCAGCGGCGGTGTCTACCTCTCCCCTCATATCATCATACTATTACCCGGCGCATGTACTGTTACAGTACTGTGGTCTGGCGATCATTCCAACTAGCGGTGTATGCATTTCCCGGTATTTGCCGTTCCATGGTTGGTGGTATCCTCTTCTGTTAAACCTCCGGATGCTCAGGTTGTCATTTCACTATGTATACTATGTACAGATATGGCGTGTTACATCTCAGTCACCTTACATCCCTCTGATTCCCTGTCTTAACTGTAGTATATATGTATATGTGTACATATATTTCTATATAATAACCAATTATATCTATCTACATATATGTATATGCATCCACATATATATATATGTTTATATGTATACACCTTGCTCTTGACATTGGCAGCATACAGCGGCCTTGTCTGCTGTAGGACCGATGTACTGTTCAGGTGTTGGCATTCCATGCTCCACTGGCTGTTGGGTGTACAGTGTTTGGGGAGCTGCTATGTTGGAGTCACACATGGGGCCACCCATACGGTTACACTTTATGGGTGGTCATGTTTGTGTGCCGTCCATTTCACTGTGTGTGCGGGTAGGGAGGTGTCAGTCCATGGGGCCTCACCGCTGTCCAGAGTATGTGCTATATATTCCCCTCTTTGCCAGGGCATAGGCATGTGGAGTGCAGCCTCCATCTGCCTACTGGGGCTGGCACAGTGTGATTCATGGTCCTGAAACCTCTGTGCCTGGACTGGCCCTTGGCAGTTATTGAGTAGTGGGCTTGAGTGGCCCTTCACCATTATATTACTGCAGCAGCTGCTTCCGCGGGATCATATTATGTAGCATGGCACATACTATGAATATGTGGGCACAATATTGCCTGGAGAGTACTGCGGGGCTCCACCAGATGTATCCAAGCTTGCGGAACTGTGATTTCTGGCATCCCAAACTTGCAGCTCTATGATTATTCTGGTTTTGTCGCGTGTGCGCCTCATTATAAGCGTTCTTGCATGTATTGTGGCCGTGACTGTGTGCATTTCTGATGGGAGTCATCATCCCTTGAAAGCCAGGTGCGCCAGCCAGCATCCCCACAAGGTGGCCTTGTAAGGATGTCCCCTGACGAATACCTGGTACAGCTGTGAGGCATGCCAGATATGGGAGTCCCCCCCCTGTACATTGACCTACTGTGTCACTGCAACTGTTGCCTATGCTCATACTGTAATTATACAGGCATGTGGTATCTGACCGCTATGACAGTCCTGGTCGACCACACTGCTGTGGCACACATGACCTGCAGCCATCTGCCTGGGGTGTGGAGCACACATGTACATCTTCACATGCTATACTGCCTCTGTGGCGGTGTCACATAACTGTCTCCAGCAGGGCTGTAACAGGCAGGCACGGCATGGGGTCATGTGGGGCAATGCTTGCATCTTCCACTGTGCTGCACACAAGCAAGGCACACACACTATTGCACCACTCAAATTTATCTGCAGTGACTGGGACCTGCCTCCATGCTCTGCGCAGCACACCTGCGAGTACAGATTGTACACGGATCATACCTCCCAGGCACATACCTGGACTGCAACACCCACAGGTGAGGGGATCCCACATCACACAGTGTTTTGCACACATCCTGGATAGTTGCCAAACACAATGCATCATGGGTGCTCAATGTGCAGATACCCGTGTTTGTGACCGCTAGACACATTGTAACACGCAACAGAGTTGACATTGTGCACCGCAGGTTACATGCTGTCTGTGTTGTTATACTTTACATTGGGCCTCAGACAGCTGATACTGCCATGTGCTGACAGCAACCCACACTTCCCTAGAATAGACACCCATGTACCTACATGCTTGAGGCGCGCACTCCACCCAGCTGGCTGACACATTACACAACACTTACCATACCTACACTACCCTCAGCATGCACAATACCTCCATGTGTCTGGTGTGTTGCACCTGGGGTTATCCCCCCTTTGGTGGATGAACACATATGCTTCACGGCCCTGCTAGCCACACCCTGGAAACACACCCATCGCAGCATACACGGAACATGTGTACTACAGCCAGTACTACTGATGTCTGCTGACAGCAGTTGTTAATGGCATGACACCCCGGCAGTTGGACAGTGTACATACATATGCTGACACATACCACAGTGCACTTCCGTAGCATGTACACGATGGTAGGGACCATGCTATTCCACACAGAGACATGGCGGTCCTGACCTTTTCACAGACGCCACAGTAGTGGTCATGTTCCATGCACATCTGATGTACGAGTACATGTGCAGGCTGTTGCACGGTGGTGTATATTCACATGTGTGGGGTGCATCACTTGTCAGCCATGGTGGGTCCTCGAGGTCCATCACATGCTCCAAGGCTAGCTACCTAAACATGACTGCCACATTGCAGTGTGGGCCTCAGGCAGTGTGGTGGTATGTCTGTGTTGTTTGGCTACATCCACATTCAATGTCACATACAATAGTCACCCAGGCATTGCAGACAGAGATAATGTTGGCAACATGCCAGGTGATGGTGTACTTACCAACAATACACACTCTCACTCACTACAGGGTCGCAATCCATACATGGACATTGTAGTGTCCCTGTGGACACATACATGGTACTGACATGCACACAGTATGTCCTGGGACACTGGCCCGATGTCACCTTCCGATGTCCCTAGCTGTTATGTCCCACCAACCTGTTTGGTATGTGTCTCCGCACCAGCCCACTATATTCACTGCTAGCCTGTTGTCAGACATTGTGTACCTTGACCGCCATGCAGCCGCATCTCTCGCACTACCCATGGGTGGCACTGCATTGCACGTGTGGGACTGCAGTCATACACCCATGACTGGACCATTCTGAATGGCACTGGGGCACATCCTCACGAACGTGCTTCATGCACACATTGATGGCCTCCATGCCTTTCCTGGCACCCTTTTATTTGTGTGCCACAGCACACCACATACACATGCTGGCCACCTATCGCATCATTGCATGGGCGGTTGGGGTGGTACAGAGGCCAACACATCAGACGTTGTCCTCACATTGCCCTTCAGCACCATTCCAACGCTCTGGTATTGGCAACGCATACATCCACCTGCACATCATACCCTGTGTCTCAGGATGTTAGGCTATATGACTCATGGACAGGACACACAGTGGTGTAAGCATATCATAGTACCTACTACATGTCAGGTACATATGGCATTACACAGTCCTCAGTCATGGGGCCCCTCATGTTCACTATTTGCTTACATACACAACATGCTGTCACAGAGTACTGTCCATGCCTAGATATCCCACACCTACATACCTGCCATTATTGCTCCACCAGCTCATACCGATACCGACCATACGGGTGTCAGTGTGGCGGATACATCATGTGGGTGTCATGGCATCAGGATGCATGACACATGGTGCATGCACATCACCTTTGCATAGCAGCATTCACCCACTGACTTTCACATGGATACTGGCCCCGTACATACATATCACATTGTACATGGTTGCTGTACACACATATGCCCCACACGGTCCTGTGGTTACCGTATTCCACTGTGGCATGAATACACTTCTGCAGGACCACACCTATCTGTACTGTGTGTGATGCTGGTACATCAGTAGCCATTGTACCTGTGGCATACTCACATCTACACACGGTCAAGGGTACAGTACCACATTTATGGTGTACCTTCCACAACGGCTACAACTTTACATGGCACAGCATTGTCATGCCACGATGTGTACCAGGCTCGGACGGTTTACATATGCGGCTGACAGACGGAAAACACATCTGTACACATCTGCATACCACATACACAGGGGTGTCTTCTGCTCGGACACAGACCATGTCCTCCGCATTACTGATGCATATACTCCTCATACATGACAATTGCGGTGGGCAGTGTGAACGGACTGCTCATGGATATGTGCACACATGCCACACTGCATGGGCTGGGCTTCTGTGTTACTTCCGCAGACATGACACACACCATGCTGTGGAACATAGGTCCTGTGCACATCCCACAGGGACACACAGTGGCACTGTTCATGTGATACCTCCCTTGCTGTTTGAGTGACATGTAGTCATGGTACCACCACAGCAGCGGTACTGTGTAGACATGCTGTTGACACCCACCTCTGCTGTTCACAGGACACTACCATGGGGAAGTGACACTACTGTGTACACTGCACATGTGTTTACACATGGACCTGCCAGACTTCATTGTTGCCCACGGTGCACCTGCTACAGATCCTTTGGGCATGGTTACTTGGTGTACCTTCCATTTCGGATTGGCTATGATGCTACTACTCTGTCACATACCTACAGGCCATATGTATCCTGTTATTGTACATACCAACAGGCAATACCTCTGTTATGCATGATATGCCTGTGATACTGTGTATAATGTCTGTCATATCCACCCTGACAGCTTTACATTACACATAGTTGACATAGTATCCCCTACTGCATGGCTTACGTGCACGTCGGCAGAACATTACATATGACATCGACGGTATATGCCCATACACATGTGTGCTGTGACAGTATACATACATGTCCTATCCCCTGCTATGGCACTTCCTTGTTGGACATCCACTGCCAGCATCTGCGTGTGGTCTGGCATTGTTCTCTCTAATGCCCCCCTGTGACAGCCCTTGTGGTGTCTCGGCTGTGTACATGATGTCCCACTGCTGTGCACACGGTGTCCACAGTCGTTGGTATGCTCAGCAGGATAGCACTACATAACCACCTTTCACCACTCTCTGCATTATGGACAAGTGTCATTACTTACAAACACCATTCCCATACAGTACAGCTTCATACACATCATGCTACACACCGACATATCGTGTGTTCTACATACCTTGTCGGTGTTTCGCTCCGCTTCGCCTGTATCGGTTTTCCTTTTTATTTCTCTTTCGGTTGTACACTGCTGGTTCGGTATGAGCATACGGTTTGAGTATCCTGGGAGTCATCCTTATATCCGTCGATACCTGCAACATGTGGGTTCATCCCACCAATTGCTGTTCCTCAGTGAGTAATTGTGTGCATATCACCTGTGCATCTACTCCATTCGAACATTATGCGTCGTAACTGGGGTATGGTTGGATTCCTCACCTGGGCGTTGGCTATTTGCCCTACCTTCGTGGAGATGGTCTGTATTGTGTTATGTTATGTGTAACTGCAGCCGCTATGTGTGGCGACAGGTACATTTCGCAGTGGTGTTAGCCGTGGATTGTGTGTGTGTTGGGTATAGTATTTGGTTCGACATGTGGGTGTCCCTGTCCTGACGACATCTGTTGATGGCGTTTTGCATTCGGATGTGTAACATGGCTGTTGTATTCCTTTAAACAATGCATGCAAGTATGCATCCGCTTTTGATTGTGTTTCCCACGCGAGATGTTGCGGTTATGCAGATGTCATTGACTGCCTGTATGTTTGTGCTGCTATTACGGTTTGTATCCCTTTAATATGTACGATGGGGGATATCAGAGGTTGTAGGTGACGGATACGGGTTGTGGGCCTTGCATCTCTACATACACGGTATGGTTGTCTGTGTGCTCCATCCCTGCCTGGAGAGTTGACAGTTAATTGTCTGTTGGTATGGGAGTGTAGGTTGTGTTGTTGTCATGTGGTGTTGGTATCGCCTGCGTGTGTGCTTCATGCATGTATTCCTCCGTCACATCTGTGGTATATCAGCGGTTGTTTGTACGTGACGACTATCCCTTGTCATTCTGTCCCAGATATTTACAGTCATTGTGGTCCTGTTCTTGGGATGGCCTGTTTGCCAGTGGTTGCCACCTATTCAGGTGGGGATTGCTTGTTTGACACTTGTAGAACACACAGCGGTGTTTACGGGCCGATACGTGACCACGGTCAGTACTGGGGTAGCACATACGTATTTCCGCGGTACATACCTATTGCTGTGTGACTTTGCCGACGTATCGTTTTGCAATTAGCATATCTGTGTCATACATACGGGCATGGGTAGTACATACGTCCTTTCCATTTCCTATGGGGTATATTCCTGTGCTACAATCTGGGACATTGTCACTTCAGATCGTTACGCCACATGCCTAGCCAGGGTGGGGCTCTCACTACTACTTTGGGATTACTGGTGTACATATGCCTGTGGCTAGTGTACCATATGCCTACACATATTATTCCTCTCTGCCTCTAACATGGCACCAACATACACATATTACGGAGACACACACATTACACTCGCACAGCAACACACACGGCACCCTCACCGCACACATACACATACTACGGCACTCACGGGGACGGTTGCACACAGTACCTGCGTGGGCCGCGACACCAGCGGCGGTGTCTACCTCTCCCCTCATATCATCATACTATTACCCGCGCATGTACTGTTACAGTACTGTGGTCTGGCGATCATTCCAACTTGCGGTTATGCATTTCGGTATTTTGCCCGTTCCATGGTTGGTGGTATCCTCTTCTGTTAAACCTCCCGGATGCTCAGGTTGTCATTTCACTATGTATACTATGTACAGATATCGCGTGTTACATCTCAGTCACCTTACATCCCTCTGATTCCCTGTCTTAACTGTAGTACTTATATGTATATGTGTACATATATTTCTATATATGTAATTATATCTATCTACATATATGTATATGCACATATATATATATGTTTATATGTATACACCTTGCTGCGAACGTGGCAGCATACAGCGACGCTGTCTGCTGTAGGACCCGTGTACTGTTCAGGTGTTGGCATTCCATGCTCCACTGGCTGTTGGGTGTACAGTGTTTGGGGGCTGCCTATGTTGGAGTCACACATGGGGCCACCCATACGGTACACTTTATGGGTGGTCATGTTTGTGTGCCGTCCATTTCACTGTGTGTGCAGGTAGGGAGGTGTCAGTCCATGGGGCCTACGCTGTCAGAGTATGTGCTATATGTTCCCTCTTTGCCAGGGCATAGGCATATTGGGTACGCCTCCATCTGCCTACTGGGGCTGGCACAGTGTGTTCATGGTCCTGAAACCTCTGTGCCTGGACTGGCCTTGGCAGTTGTGGTGGGCTTAGTGGCCCTTCACCATTATGTCCCTGCAGCAGCTGCTTCCGCAGGATCATATTATGTAGCATGGCACATACTATGAATATGTGGGCACATGTGCCTGGAGAGTACTGCAGGGCTCCACCAGATGTATCCAAGCACCGGAACTGTGATTTCAGCATCCCAAACACACGCTCTATGATTATTCTGGTTTGTGCGTGTGCCTCATTATGGCGTTCTTGCATGTGTGTGTGTGTGTGCATTTCTGATGGGAGTCATCATCCATGGCTCCAGTGCATAGCCAGCATCCCCCACAAGGTGGCCTTGTGGGATGTCCCCCCTGACGAATACCTGGTACAGCTGTGAGGCATGCCAGATATGGGAGTCGTAGTAGCTTCCAGGGCTGCCAGCACACACATCCATGACAATGCCCTGCATTGCACACAACCTGGCAATTGATGGAGGGGAATCCCTTGCGGTTTATGTAGCGTCTACCCTGCTCCCCAGGTGGTGACTTGATTTGTATGTGCGTACAGTCTATCGCACCCAGTACCTCCAGGTATTGTGCCACACGGTGGAAGTGGCGATATTGCTAGCCAACTCCTCCTGAGATCTGGGGAAGTATATATGCTCATTGGCATGTGGTAACATGGCATCCAGAAACTGGTGTAGTACCCTGGATGCTGATGCCTGTGAGATTCCCATTATATCCCCAGTTGGCCTTTGAAAGGTACCTGTGGCCAGTATTCACAAGCTTACACATACCTTTGTGTCCACTGGGATGGGCTCCCCTCTGTTGTTTCTTGTTCTCAGGTGTGGCCGGCACAGTTCCACTATTTGCTGTAATGTGTCCCTATCCACCCTGTAACGCTCTACTATCTCCAGGTCTTGTAGCCCCTGGTAGGTTACCCTTGGTCTGAACACTCTCCTTCTCCTCTGAGGCCTACGGTAGTTGTCGGCACCCTCCTCCACAACACCGTCTGTCTCTAACACATGCTGATGGATCATGGCCATGGCAGCACCCAACATGTACATTTTAAAAGTTCCCCGTGTGTTTACACCTATGGTGCGGCATTTGTGAATACACGGCTGTGTGTTGTGTGCAGTCACACGTTATACTATTGTGCTGTACACCCGGTGATGTCATAGGGTGTGTCTGTACGGCCGTATCTAGGGATTATCTTCCGTGTTTTACCATTGGCACTGCAACGCTGTTGCCTTTGGTGTTGCATTACTCTTGCCTGCAATGGATTACCTTTCGACCTTCCCTTACTATTTCTGCACGTTGCACCTACTATTTCCTGGCATGCATCCTGCTGAGCCCTGTCATGTGTGGTTTCTGGGACATGGCATATCGTGCGTTTTGTGTGCCGCCACCATTGTGCTGCCTGTCTGCTTGGCTCTGCTGTGTCAGGTCTTCACTATTTGCAATCTGCTACCTCCCCTACTTTTTTTGCATTCATATGCCTCCCCTATCCCGTTTTGCAGGTTTCTGCATGCAGAGTTGTCAGCTGCCGCCGATTGGCCTTCGTGGGTTGATTAGTATTGATTGCTCATTATTACTCCAATTACACTTCTTCCGCATTTCCTCATATTCTCAACATCACCTTCCTGTTTCCGATGTTATTTGCGGGGCGAGTGTCACATGACTGGGTTAAGGGAACGTAGTCATCCTCGTGCACATGCACCTCTGCGCATTGTGTGCTCTCAGCTCAACTATTTCCCCACGCCGGTCCTGCAGCTGTGATGTGCAATGTACAGCCCAGGTTTGCTGAGCTCCAATGTGCTTCCTCCTACAGTGGCACACCCCTCTGCAGGTGACATGTATTCCCTCTGAGCCACTCCTCGGTGTATTACCGCTGCGCCGTTTGGTACAGCCTTACGCCGGCGGGGGGGTTTGCGATTCAGTATTATCTTCCTCATTTGCATGGCATTGACTATTAATTCATAGTTACCACGCCGAACACTGCCGCGAGTCCTTGGCAACCCTTGCACCGTAGTTGTGGCTTTCCATGCATACCATGGTGTATTATGGCTGTGAAGCTGATGTGTATTACGCTGCTGTTTTATAACATTGTCATATTATTTCATTGTTTTGCACCTTTCACAAACATGTCCTGGAGTTCTGCTGTGAGTTTCTGTGGACATACCATTTATGTTATTATTTACATGTTGTGCATGTTTTCTTTTGACATTCTCTGTGTATTTCACCATTGGCATATGGTAACAGTGTGATACCTGAGGCTGACAGCCTTCTGTTACTCCTATGTTATGTTTGGGAAAATGTAAACCGTTTTTTTTGGTTTACATTGCCGTGGCCTTATGCTACGCCTGCGCCACTTCGTGGATCACTATATGCCTTCATTTGCATGGTGCAACACCACACATGGGGTGTTTAGCATACCTACACTGGGGGCGGCGCAGATCTGGTGCACGCCGGTAGTGCACGTGGAATTGGATCGTACCTGAATCGCTCGGTGGCCATATTTGGCGTTGTAACGCCTACGCTATGCGTGCGCCTGACGCAAGGTTCATGAATCCCGGGGAATATCATCCCACTAAACCTTTTCAAAAAAATGAACAGAACCTTAACTAAATTTATATGGTTCCCTAAAAATCCTAGAATCTCCTTATCAGGATTAATGCTGCCAAAAAACAAGGGAGAACTGGGAATACCCAACTTCAGATTGTATTACTACATACTCTGTGCTAGTAGAATCATACTAATTGCAGAGCATAATTCAAATGAAATAACTTGCTTTCCTCAATGGATCAGTCTCTGGGAGGCTCATGTGAAAAGTTGTAAAATAAACCCCAAAGCATTACCCTTCATAAATAAATCTTTATTAAAAGACATTAAATTACACAACCTAATTAAGCACAAGATTAATATATTTCAAAAACTCTTCGCCTCAATAGGTCTGTCAAATGCACTCATTCTCTTGCAGCCCATTCACCTGAACCCAAATCTAAAATTGGATAACAAAATGCTAAACCTAGATCAATTCCCTCAAATTAAAACCTGCACTGTATGGGATTTCCTTCAGCTTAAAGACAACTCCCTTAATAATATCAGAATAAAACTTAACTTAAATAGCAAATACACAATAATCCTGGGAGAAGTCAAAGAATTAATTTCTACCTTAGGATGCCTCCCAAATAAGTTACAAGAAGAAATAAACTTGGCCACTTCACTCCTGAGATGTCTTAAAATCAAAAAGAAGATGTTTTCAATCACTTGCAAACTAGTCTCAAAAGCTAGATACCAATCCTTTATTACATTCTCACAATACTGGAGAGACAAAAATCCTGACATGACAGATGCTCATTTCTCCCAAGCAATTAATCACATGACCACTTTTGCCCCTTTTAAGAAATTATTATATATCCAATTAATGATTAATAATAATGCTTACTATACTCCAGAACATTTAAACTCTTTTTTTCTAACACTTCACCCTTCTGCCCTTTTTCCCCATGGCTAACACTGACCTCCTACACATTCTATGGTACTGTAAATATGCTCAGAGTCTATGGAATTCCCTAAGGATCAAACTTTAAAAAATGACATATGACAAATCCACTCTTTCCTGGGAATTAGCTGTATTTCATATATGCCATGAGGACATAACCTCTACTGATCTCAGGATACAGATTGCTCTATTCATATTAATCAAGCTCTATATCACACAGAACTGGTTAGAGTGATCTAAACTTAATTGGAGCAACTTTAATAACATGGCATCTAAGTATATATTTCTCATAAACTAACCACTAACAATGTAAAGAAATGTCTGAAATACCTCAGGTTCTGGAGTATTACCACTGATTGTATCTTAACATAGCAAACAACGTCTTTCTATATTTACTATCCTTTAGTAGTATTGCCACCAGTCTCCTCCTCATCAGAGTCTTACTCTGCTGTGTTCTCTAATGGTTACCTGTATATAAGATGCATACAAAGATAAGAATTATCATGTCTTATTAAATGTAATTAGAATCCAGTCATTATATTGTGGCATTATTTGTAAATAGTTGTATATAGAAGTTTTTTTTTTTGTGTGTGTTTTTTATTTTTTCTTTCTCTGTTGTTTTTTGTTGTATTCTATAACCCTGTATATACTTTCAATGTATTATCATCTGTTACTGTGAATTGTATTTTACAATTTGTTTAATGTAACAACAAAAAATAAAAACAAAGATTTGAAAAAAAATAAATTACTGTAACTTCAACTCAAGTTTTACTGCCATCGATGTGCAGTGATCAAGGGGTTATAAAGGTTAATTTGTTGCTAGATAATTCTGCCAAACTGAAATCTAAGCCAATGCACACAAGGTTAATTACAGATTATATGGAAGCAAAACAGTCACTATGTAAAGCTAACTAGAGTGAGCTGTTCAGTGGAAAAACTACAGATAGAATGTGGAAAGTTTTGAAAGAGAAATTTAGTGCAAAAAATCAGAAAAATGTTTAACCTCAGGATCTAGGCATAAAACATCAGGTGGATATATTTCCCTATGAACGAGATATCCGATTAAGGTGAGAGACAAAAATATAAGAAATGGAGGAGAGGCTGAACTACAACTTTGAAAACTGAAATAAACAAGCTAGACAAACAGATTAAGTATTATATGAGACTAGATGAAGAAAAGTTTGAAAACAATTTCTATAAAGATAGTGAGCATAATAGGAATCTTTTATAGATACATAAGACGTGGAAGGAGTAATGACACACAGATTGATGAACTGTGTGCAGATTCTAAAATTTATTCTCAGACCTAACAGATTATAGATATATTTATAAAATCTTATGCAAAACAGTTTGGCTGTACAAAAGGGGTGGTAAGTTGTCCTAATGACATCCAGGTAACCCCAGATACTAGAATCAAATTAAATTATATTGAAAAAGAACTGCACAAACTGGATCCAAACAAAGCACAGGGAGGAGATGGAATTAGTAGCAATGACCTCAGAACACTTCAGCAAGAACTTACAGTACCATTATATCTATTATTCACTAGGTCATATAAATATTGGGAGATTCTTCAACATTGGAGACATGTGCTTATTAAACCTGTTTAAAAGGAAAGGGGTGTAGAACAATCCCAGAGTCATATAGACCCTTAAGTCTACTTTCATGTTGTGGAAAAATAATGGAGAAGGTAATATTGGATAAGTTATGCCAGAACTGAATAGGTTGGGGCTTGAAACCATATATTAGCATGCATATGTTGAAAACAGATCTATTACTACCTGTAACATGATGATCTATAACAATATAATAACAGCTATGAATGAAAAATTGTGCTGTGATATATTTATACAGATTTAACTTCAGCATGTGACAGGGTCATACACATAACACTGATCACTAAATTAGTACAACTAGGTATTGCTTTACTCTTGATAAGATGGATAACTGCATGGCTTACAAACAGGACATGGCAAGTATCATACAGCAACTGGACAGGTGAAATCCTTGGTTATAGTCAGGGTGTCCCACAGGGCTCTGCCCTAGGTCCTTACTTGTTTAGATTGTCTTTCAGACCTAACTTTTTCATCTGATGTGTTCTACAGTCTTAATTCAGACAACCTGAAATTGGGTAAATGGATTGCATGCGTTATAGATAAGGCATGTCTGCAAAATAACTTGACTAAATTGACCATTTGGGCACAGGAGAATAATATGCTGAAAAATACATCAAAAACTAAGCATATGACATTTGATAGGTATAAACTGAAAGGTGAATATTTAATACAGCACACATTGATTGAAACTGTAGACTCATTTAAGGACCTGGGAATATGGGTAGATTCAGCTATGAGTTTTTCTGATCATATCAACCAATTGGCTAATGATAGTTATAGTACTCTAAGATTTATAAAGTCTAGGAAATCAAAAATAATGAAGTCATTGTAGGCCCAGACTTGAGTATGGAATAACAATATGGAAACCCTATAAGAAAACAAGTATGAGTAAACTGGAAAGAGTACAACAGAAATATATCAAGGGTATCCATGGATGTAAAAAATTTAAGTTATTACGAAAAACTAAAATATCTGAACTTGCACAGTATCTCTTACATATATCTAAGAGGATCCCCCAGATTCAATAAACTATGTAGGAATAGTGTTATTCCTACACGGAGTGAATTGTGTTCGCGTCTGCACCCCCCTCTCAGCAGCAGGCCTTTCATATGAATGAAGGCTGCTACTGACATGGATCTGCAGACACAAACACTGAATGAGTGCAGGTGGCATGTTGCAGTAGTGCTCACAGATCTGTAACATGCCCCCTGCACTGGCAAAGTGCCGTACGGCACATTAGAATATAAACAGCGTGCACAGACACTGAAAAGAAGATCTGTTAATGCAATGCAATGCGATGCAATGAGTGTGTTACAGGAACTGTAAAACACCCCCTCATTGTCAAAGTGCCGTACAGCACTTCATAGTTAAATACTGTCCTCAGACACATACCTGTCAATCCCACAGAACAAGAATATGGCCAAAGTCCTGAAATAAAAGTGGGACAAAGGGACAACAATAAGGCAACATTTAAAATATTGCCCTTACAAATACAATTTGATAGACTAAAACAGCTTTTGCATTACAGTATCATGAAGAGTATGTGGCCTGGAAATAACATCCTGATATATAAATAGTGAGGAATATGTATTTAAAATGATATATTAATTTTTTTAAATTTAAATGTCAAGTTTAAGTATAGCTATGTGGGGTTGCGTGTCGCGGTGCTTTGCTCAGCATTGCTTCAACATTTTAGAGGAGCTAAAAAAATGTATAGCTAAAATCCTCAATGATGAGATAGTGTAGTGGTCAGAGTTCCAGCTTTGCATGCTGTAGTTCATGGTTCAAATACCAAGACAGACCATTCATTTTTACATAGGAAAGCATTGTTATATAATCTGTTTTTTTTAAATGATGAAGTAACTGATATTTGTTAACAAGAGTATAGTTGGTCCAAAATTGTAGTGTCAGTGGATATATGATGTGAACTCCTCGTATAAACACAAGTGTCCTATATGTACAGTCACACACAAGGTAATGTAATGAAAGCACATAGTGGTACGTTATGTACAGTAAAATATATACCCCTAATAATATGTCACTAATGAATAATTAATGTCCAGTCTGTAAATATTTTCTGAAATGAAAACTGAAAAATACTTAGCAGGCATAGTCAGTTTGAGCAGTGGTTAAAAGTATAATTCTAAGCAGCATTAGGCCCAGCTAAGTGGATTTGCGCACTGCTAACCACTGCTCAGCATTTGCTCCTTTAAGCACTGCTCAACTCACCTTAGCAGATTTGTGCACTGCATTTTCAAAATACAGCAATAACAACGACAGACAAACCACCTAGGCTGAAGCTACAAACATAGTGTTTGTAGATATGAGACCTGAAGCTGGGTAATGCTGTCCAACAAAAATAGACCGAAGTTCCGTTTAAAAATAGGTTTTAATGTCTTCAAGGTTAAAAATGACAATAAAAGTCCCTTTTCTTTCACAAACGATAAGCGCTTTCAAAAAAATCTTCATCAGATTGTTAAGAGACATGGGACACCAGTTCTACTTAAATAAAAATTTTTACTCGATTAGCTGCCCAATGGGAGTCCATACATCCAAATTACATCCAATCAGTTTTCATATTTGGTCATCCTGTTTTAAAATTATCAAGGCCAATGAAAGTAACCTATTGCTGACACACCTCTATATTTTTTAGGGGTGGATTCATCTCCTTCATTAATGTCTTCCTATATTAAAATTAGCTGGAGACTTAACAAATAGAGAGACTATTCTCATGCGTTCTTGGTACTAATATCCAATCATCCTCAAAGGCTGCTATAGCCTATGTTAAAGTCCTAAAACTGAGATATTCATGCTTCAGCCAATGCTGAGCTGCTTGTTGCTGTGTACGCAGCTCCAGAGAGGTAACTGTATCCAAGCTCGGTTGCCTTTCAGCTCGCACCTTCACAGTAGTTTAAATCATAATATTAACAACATTTGTGTCCATCCACATACTCTCCATGGATAATCTTATTACATCTGAGATTTTACATTCTCACTGGGTATATCCCGAGGTTTAACATGTTCAAGACAAATGTCCTAGAACCGATGAACCGTCGTATTAAGTATTGATCGATCTCCCATTTGTCTACCTTGAAGTCAAAGGACAAGTGTCTTCCTGTTCAATAAAATAGCTCTTTTGTTTAAACATCTTAATATATTAAGTTACAAAAGCCATGTAGCAATATAAAGATTTTTATGATTTTTCTGAAGTTAGGGGTAGCATCAGATCGATGTCTATTCTATTTTATATTACATCCAATAATTTATTTTGCTCAGTTCTCTATAGCAAATGGGAGTGATATATGCCAAACACACCTTCATATCAGCTTGTAGCAAGTTTCCTTGCATGTAAAGCTAGAGATGTCATCAAATCGGGTACTATTCCATCTCGTATTTCATCCAGTCATTACTTTTGCTCAGTTCTCTGTAGCAGATGGGAATGCTGTATACCCAACACATCTTCATATCAGCTTATAGCTAGTTTTCTTGTATATGAAGGCAAAATGGTATGAAGCAAATGCGGATGTCATTCTGTCAAAAAGACTAAAACTCTTGTTATATTTTCCATTTTCTCAAGTTGTTTTCACTGTCATTTCCTTGCATCTTTGTATATAATATCTGGAACTGATTCAGTCATGTTCGCTATAGGTCAATAGGTGATAAACCTAATCATCTCCCAGGTAAAATACCAGAAGATGAGTACTAAGTAATGCAAGTCATTCATCAGTATAAGCTTCTTACCATTATACTTAAATGGATGCTGTATCCAATGGAGACACTCTATGTCCAATATGCCTCCATGTCAGCTTATAGTGGGTCTCCTTGTCTTCAAAATGGGTTTCAGAGGTATAACACTATTTAGGCCAGGTTGTTGATCAGCTTGTAGATTGACAATCCATTTTGTTTTCCTTAGTTCTGTCAGATTTTCAATGTCACCTTTTCTTGGACCAGTATGTACATTTTCAATAACTTTGAACAAGAATGAATGATTAGTATGCGTACTAATATGTAAGGCCAATGCATTGTGAATATCCTTATTCATGACATCCCTTTGATGCCTTAGTATACGACATTTGATTGGTTTTCCCCACATAATAAGACGGACATAATTTGCATGTGGCCAAATAAACTACATTAGTTGTTAAACACTTAGCTTTTACATTAAAAGTGTAACTTCTTTTTGTTCTTGGGTGCTCAAAGGAGTTACTGCTGTCTATTAAAGGACAAGCAGTACAATGTCCACACCTGAAAGTACCTTTACGGCCTATTACCTTGTTCTTACTAATTCTATTCTTTGTACAAACAAGCCTTTTTATGTTATTTTTATTCTTGAAGCCAAATTGCAGTCTATCACCCACAATACAATTTAATTGTGGGTCTTGTGTCAAGATAGACCAGAATTGTCTTATCAAACTTTGAATCTGATGATTGTCTGTACTATAGGTTAGCAATACTCTAATTTTTTTAATTTTCATGTGTTGATATCATCCGTTCTGTGGTGATTACAGGTTTCAAATAATTTTCGTTGTAGCCCCTGTCTTTTCAAATTTTTCTGTAGAAATTTGATTTCTTTGTCTCGTGTAACTTCCTGGTTACACCTTTTGTAAATCCTAGTAACCTCATTGCACATAATATTTTTAGTAATATGCCTGGGATGCATACTACTCTTTAATAGGTAATGATTCCTTCAGGTGTTCTTTCTATGTAACTCCATATCCAGTGTACCTACTTCATTGAGGATGACATTAACATCTAGGAAACTAACAGCTTCCCTAGAATGATTGGCTGTAAATGTTAAGAACGATGTAGTGGAATCATGATAGATTCGAAATTGTGCAAATTGTTCTGCATCTCCTTTCCACAGAATGAATAAATCATCCACATAGCGTCCGTAATACAGAATGTGATCTTGCCAAGAATTGTTGGGGTGAAGGACATGTTGCATTTCCCAATCTACAAGCACTAAATTGGAATAACTATTAGCAATCCCCCATTACTGCCAATAGATCATGTCTTCATAGACAAAATAGTTGTTTTCCAATATTAATTCCAGTAATGCACAGATTTTATTGGTCTCTGCTGAAGTTTTCTTTGTTGATAATATTTGTCTTATTGAGTCTATCCCAACATCATTTGGTATGGTGGTAAAGAGGTTATTCACATCGAGAGTAGTTACCAGGAGGTCTTGGTGATCAATGATTCCTTCCATAGTTACTCTAATCTTATTTAAGAAGTCATCAATGTCTCTTAACACTGTATTACAAAAACTTAGAATCTCTCTTAATTCCCTTTCCACATACAAGGACATGTTTTCTGTAATCCATCCCTGTCCCAAAACTATCGGGCATAGTGGTGGATTTTGAAGATCTTTGTGTATTTTAGGAAGTCCATTTATAGCCGGGATGGTTGGCTTGGATACTTCCAAGAAATTGAACAATTCTATATCTATTTGTCTTTGTAAAAGCATATCATTCAAATGAATATTCACTCTGTACATAGCTTGATTGAGAATACCTGGTGTTACTTTTACATATGTTTTGGTGTCTTTGAGCATAGTATCCATCCTATTGGTATACCATATGGTGTCCAAGACCACAGTGGCTCCACCTTTATCAGTTGGTTTCAAGATGATGTTCTCATTTCATTGTAAATTATGAATGGCTTGTTTTTCATCAAAGGTAATGTTCCTATAGTGTTTGGTATGAGTATCCATCCTTAACTTCTCAACTTCATTGCTACATAGTTTTGTAAAGAGCTCTACTGCTGGATGATTGACAGGTACAAAGGTGCTAGGTTTTTTTTACATCTTTCTCTGTTCTGAATTACTTCCATATATACTCTTCAGTGTTACACTGTGTTCAAAGCATTTTAAATCCATAACAAACTCATTTAGGTCTGACCTGAACCTTGAATGAAGGTCAGGCCTTTTTGTAATACTGCCTGTTCCGCTGGAGTTAAGGTATACTTGGAAATATTCACCACCAAGGAGCTATCTAAAATATTTTTTTCTTTTTTCGGTCATGACTCTGTAACCTGTTGTTCTTGTAATGTGTTTGTTTCAAAAAACAGTAATGTGGTAGGTAGAAGTAGGTGTATTCCACTTTTCTTCAGTATAGCTCCAGTTGATATAGCATCCAAAGTATTTTCTAAGTTAATACCAGATGAACCACTGGGTTTCTCATTGGATACAGTCATTATTAATTGGTTGTCTTCTCCAGCTTGCAGTGAGGTTGAAGGATTTTAATTCAATTGAATGGTATTTCTACGCTTGTAGTTAGGTTGTGGAACTCGTGTTCCAGTCCTACATTCTTTCCTAGGCCATTCAAAGATGCGACCCTGTTTAAAATCCAGTACATCTCTGTTTAATTTCTTTATTTTCTGATCTTTCAATTTAGATTCATAAATATTTAAATTAAACTGCAATGTCTCTAATTCATTGATTTGATAGGGAGTTAAATTCACTTTTTCTAATTCTAATTGCCTTTCTTTTATCTGTTGGGCAATGTTGTCTTCTTCTGGTTTGAAGTACTCTATTATAAGTTTAATGTAACGAAAACTTGTTTCAAGATTGATAGCTTGCCAACTTGCTAATAGTTCAGGATGTTGGTTGCCATAACTGGGCATGCATTTAACATGCATGCCCCTAGGTATAACTTGGTGATGTAAGCAAGCTTCAAGGTGAAAGTGTTGCCAAGTCAATCACTTCAACTTGAACGCTACAGTCTCAACATCAGTCAGAATTGCATCACAATTGGAGTTATCCACTGCTTCAGGACTTTCTTTGGTCATGTTCATATCATTCAAATCAAAGTGCAAGTTCAATAATGGATTCAAACTAGTTTCAAAATTGTCAGCATTCTTGCCACGAATAAAATCAATGTTAGCAAAGTTTCCTTTGTTTCTAATAACATTTGCTTCATTAACCATGTGCAGTGGCAAAGTGTAAATATATTAATGAAGAAAATGAAAATACCTTCCCACTGCTGAGGTTGTGCTGCCAAACAACAAAAAAACATCAAAAACAACTGCAGACAAACCACCTAGGCTGAAGCTACAAACATAGTGTTTGTAGATATGAGACCTGAAACTGGGTAACTTTGTCCACAAATGTACATACTGGTCCAAGAAAAGGTGACATTGAAAATCTGACAGAACTAAGGGAAACAAAATGGCTTGTCAATCTACAAGCTGATCAACAACCTGGCCTAAATAGTGTTATACCTCTGAAACCCATTTTGAAGATGAGGAGACCCACTGTAAGCTGACATGGAGGCATATTGAACATAGAGTGTCTCCATTGGATACAGCATCCATTTAAGTATAATGGTAAGAAGCTTATACTGATGAATGACTTGCATTACTTAGTACCCATCTTCTGGTATTTTACCTGGGAGATGATTAGGTTTATCACCTATTGACATCAGAGCACAGATTGTATAACAAACTCTTGAGATGAGTATGATACCATGTTCTCTAATACTGTTGGAAAGCTATGGAATTTACTACCTACTGATCTCACTTCTCTGTCTTCTCTTACACTATTTAAAAAGAAACTCAAATTATATCTCAATACACACTGATTATGTTCCTGTACTAATCCAGACTAACTTTCCTATGTCTCATTAATAACAACCATTCATCTTTATGTATGTATACCTCCTTACAGTCCTTACAATGCACAGTTGTAGTATTGAAGTTAGTGTTGTTAGAAGAATGTTTATCTATTGCTAGTATTGAAGTTAATATTGTCATAAGAATGTTTATCTATTGCTATTACAAAAAAAAAAGTTTTTCTTTTTTGTTTTATTTCCTAACTGCTACTACTTTCTATATTTCAGTTTGTATGTATCTTTACTGTACTTCTTTTTATATTGTATTTTTGCATATGTCTTGGAGCTTGTCTCCCCGGGCCTCTACTGAAAATGGACATGTATCCAGTTAGACTAGCCCGGTCAACAAATGTAAAATAAAATAAAAAATAAAATAAATAAATAAATTACTACCGAATCTGAAGGCTAAGGATGAAAAATCTCGGGAAGAAAGGAAACCTACTATAGGCTGACTTTATTATACATCAGTCATAGTATCCTTGTATTATTTATCGACCTTATAAATTGGACAATGTGCTTTTCAAACTCACCTAGTAAGGATATACAAGTTTTTTTGATGTTGGCCATTTTATAAGAGCAAAGGAGAACTGTAAGAACCATAGTTCTTTGGTGCTGACTTCAAGGAGATTTGCTCATGACTGACATTTATGTGTAATGGGTACATAGCATTTCCATCAGCTATAGTATTACTGATCACATCTTTGGAACTCGATAGCAAACATGACTGAATCAATTCCCGATATTATATACAAAGATGCAAGGGAATGCCAGTGAAAACAACTTGAGAAAATGGAAAATATAACAAGAGTTTTGATCTTTTTGACAGAATGACATCCGTATTTGCTTCATATGCAAGAAAACTAGCCATAAGCTGATACGAAGATATGTTGGGTATACAGCACTCCCATCTGCTACAGAGAACTGAGCAAAAGGAATGAGTGGATGAAATACAAGATGGAATATTACCCAATTTGATGACATCTCTATCTTTACATGCAAGGAAACTTGCTACAAGCTGATAAAAAGGTGTGTTTGGCATATGGCACTCCCATTTGCTATAGAGAACTGAGCAAAATAAATGATTGGATGTAATATAAAATAGAATAGACTGATCTGACGCCACCCCTAACTTCAGAAAAATCATAAAAATCTTTTATATTGCTACATGGCTTTTGTAACTTAATATATTAAGATGTTTCAACAAAAGAGCTATTTTATTGAACAGGGAGATGCTTGTCCTTTGACTTCAAGGTAGAGAAATGGGAGATTGATCAGTACTTAATACGACGGTTCATCAGTTCTAGGACATTTGTCTTGAACATGTTAAACCTCGGGATATACCCAGTGAGAATGTAAAATCTCAGATGTAATAAGATTATCCATGGAGAGTATGTGGATGGACACAAATGTTGTTAATATTATGATTTAAACTACTGTCAAGGTGCGAGCTGAAAGGCAACCAAGCTTGGATACAGTTACCTCCCTGAAGCTGCATACACAGCAACAAGCAACTCAGCATTGGCTGAAGTGTGAATGTCTCAGTTGTAGGACTTTAACATAGGCTATAGCAGCCTTTGAAGATGATTGGATATTAGTACTAAGAACACATGAGAATAGTCTCTCTATTTGTTAAGTCTCCAGCTAATTTTAATATAGGAAGACATTAATGAAGGAGATGAATCCACCCTTAAAAATACGGAGGTGTGTCAGCAATAGGGGACTTTCATTGGCCTTGATAATTTTAAAAAAGGATGACCAAATATGAAAACTGATTGGATGTAATTTGGATGTGTGGACTCCCATTGGTCAGCTAATCAAGTAAAAATTTTTATTTAAGTAGAACTGGTGTCCCATGTCTCTTAACGATCTGATGAAGATTTTTTTGAAAGCGCTTAACGTTTGTGAAAGAAAAGGGACTTTTATTGTCATTTTTAACCTTGAAGACATTAAAACCTATTTTTAAACGGAACTTCAGTCTATTTTTGTGGACAGCGTTACCAAGCTTCAGGTCTCATATCTACAAACACTATGTTTGTAGCTTCAGCCTAGGGGGTTTGTCTGCCGTTGTTTTTGCTGTTTTTTTTTTTTTTTGTTTGGCAGTACAACCTCAGCAGTGGGAAGGTATTTTCATTTTTTTGCATTTTCAAAATGGTCCAGTGATGGCAAAGGGTGGGAATACAGCCTTATTTAAACACACAGGTAGAAATACAGCCAGAACCTGTTGTAGTTTGATCACTGCAGGAACTATGTCTGGTGTTGGAGATGGAGCACACTTTCAGGCACAGCACTAGAGCATTTTGGAGTCCAGGGTCATGGCTGGATTCTTTTTTGAACACCATGATGACAGACTGCTGCAGGGCCATTACCAGGGCTCACAGTACAAAGATGAGGCCTGGGACCATCTGGCATGTGACCTCACCAGTGCCACTGGAATCTCCCGAACTGGTGAGTAGATATAGCATCATTATGCTGACCTAAAGCATAGGAAGGGGTGCTCTTGGCCCAATGGATCCAAGATGCTCAGGACCGGAATGCCCCAGTAGTTAGTAAGTATCTCACCCATAGCTGTACCACATCCTAGCCTGAGTATGTGATAGACAGGTATGCATAATGTTTGTTTTTCCCCTACAGCTGCAGAGGAGAGGGCTAGCAATGTGGAAGCCCATGTGGACAGACTGTTGAGGCTGCGCCAAGAGGCTGGTGGTACAGACCTATCTTGCAGTGTATAGTGCAATAAATAAGAAGGACTATATTGTTTACTGCCAGTAGGTATAGTGTGTTCTGAGTGTACTGAATGAAGTTTGTCAGACCAATATTGATCTACAGGATATGCAGTACTTCTGAAAGTAGAATCACAACTGTAATAAAGCACTGTGTCATGATACTGAAATAAATATTTATACCACAAACTGTTGTGTTTACTCTATTATGTTGTTATAGAAATAGAATGTGTGCATGTTCTTCACAGCAAATATGGCTTTGCCAGAATGCATTAACTGAGGTTGCTCTGAGAACCAGCTGTTATGCAAAACTGTAGATTGTGGACCTGCAAAGCAAGATATAAATGAAATATGAAGTATGTCCTGCACTAACATATGAACCCTGAATAGTAATGTGTAATGTATTATAGTATGTCTCCTGCAGCATTGCCTTGTGTTAACTTTTGCATTCCAGATCATATTCTTTCAAAGGATTAATACACAGTACACTAACTATCTGTCATGCATAAATCTCAGGAATGTATGTTCAACTGTCACCACAGTCTTTGGTGACACTACACTTAGATTACAAGATCAGACTGTCTAACCAAGAAAGTATTAGGCAGAAATCAGTCAAGCAAGAGACAACAGTTCCCCAGTAGCCCAGTGTAATGAGAAATAGATTTTATTTGTTCATTTTTGCACACCCAGACCATGGTTTGAATCCAGGGAGTGGTACTAAGATGTGTGCATATTTACATTCAGGAAATATTGACTATTTGTAGAAACAGTCAGGTAGTGTTAACAAATATTTTCTTAACAGGTCTTAGAGGTAAATAAATGTTTGCAGTAGCTGTATGAAGGGTAAACTAATAAACTGTGTACAACTATTCCACTGTCCAATCCCATGCCTGCAAATGACAGCAGGATAGGTACACATAACATACACATTTCCCGATACATGTCTCTCAAGTGTCACGCTGTCCCTGCTAGTGGTCACTGCTGCCAATAACCTTGGACACAGATATGAAAGGTAAAGTATGCCAGTAGCACACTCACACAACATTGAGTGCAGGGTACCCCTTTTTCGTCATATATGTAATCCTGAAATGTACGAGTCCCCTCTAGTCATGTACCCTGAATTGCCACAGTGTGCCCCATATCATTCCAGGTTGACAGTTTAACAGTTATGTATGTGCTATGGAAGCTATGGGCCACAGGTAGATGTAAAGTGAGGGCAGACCTGTAGAATATTGAGCAGTACTGTTGTGAAAAATAAATGCCTATACAGTTGTTAATGGACTTTTTTCTACCTCCCCACCCCTTATCTGCATCCATAATTATTATTTGTATACTATAGGAATGTTGTTCTTAAAACCTAATGTTGGGACTTGTGTTCTATTATTATTCATATATTTAATTGGTTGCATATTAACATACCTTGTTCAAATAACATTGTTGGTGGCCTGTTGCCGTCAATCTAACTGGCATGCTTTTACAATGCTTACTGTTGTTCCATTTATGCATGTGTTCTGTTTGCTATGCAACTGTTTCCAATCTATTGTTCTGGGTTAATTGGAACACCCATGCATGCTGTTATAACTAATTTTCAGATCTTTTGTTAATGACTAACCAATACATTTTGGAAAACCTTAACACCATAGCACATTCGGGAAGGCAGATCCCAGTGAATCCACCTGTCCCACCTCATCTGACCATGGCACCAGGCCCCAGCACATTTGGCCCCCAACCTGGAACTTCCTCCTCTGCTGGTCCTGCACCACCCTTGGGTGGAACCACCTCGTGGAACAGGGCCCATCTCCCCCTGGGTATGGGCACAGAGAAGAACTCATCTCCCCCCCTGGCACAGGCACGAAGAACCTGTCACCCACAAGTTCTGGGGTATAGTGTGCAGTGTCATCTGCTTAGAGTTGGATGGATGGCTGAGCCAGATTGAGGGTGGACTGGTGCACCTTGAAGGGCAGCCTGCCCCTGTTGTCCAGCCCCCAGCACAGCCACCTTTGGGGCCTTGAAGGAGTAGTGGTGACTGCCCATGGTTGGGGAACTCAGTCCCACTGTTTCCATCTGGAGGCACATGGGCTTCCGATTCCCAACCACCTTCCCCTTCCAAGGTGTTTACCTCCCTCATGTGTCATACACTGCCCCTGTCTGCTGTCTTTTCTATCTGCAAAAGCAACTTCTCCTACCCAACTTACCTCCCCAAATGTACCTACAACCCTTCCCCAACATCCCACTCTCACCTTAAAAAAAGGGGCATCTGTACCCAAAAAAAGAATACTGCCCCATACATAGCTATCCATTTCACATGTGTCTACTGGACAAATCTAATGTGGTCCAATTGGCTTGACAATACATTTCTGTTGTCCTCACCCCTCTCTCTGGTGTTTGAGGGTCCAAATTCATCTCCAAAACCTGTACAAATGCACAGCTATTGCTGTAGAAGAAATGGACAGCTATGCTCCTTTCCTACACCAATCCTGCACATCCCTAGCTGTCTTTCACATTGTGTTTCCCCCTGCTTACCCCCATTTCACCACTTTCCTATCACCCTTTTTTCTTTTCTTTTTTTTTTTTTTTTTGAAATTAGCACAGGTTTAAGCGGGAATAAGCAGCACTAAGCAAAGCCAAGCAGGACTAAGTGCCTCTTGGCATTGCTTAGCGTTGTGCAAAACCACACAAACCTGCTTTAATCAGTCTGTCTCAATCAGCCTCTGTTCTGCCCAGCAACAAAATAAACTGCCTTGGCAGGTCCTAGACCCAGGACCCTGTGCACTACAGTCAGAGCAATGGACCACTATGCCATATGAGCTGTGAGAATTTGTAATGCTTTTTCAAACATATCATGCATTACAGTCATTTAACATAAGGGAAAAAATACTCATCCCTGGCAAGTCTCACACTCAGAACCCTGGGCATTCCAGTCACAGCAGCTACCACTACTCCACATGAGCTGTGAGAACTAGCAATGCTTCAGTAAATATATCATGCAGGATGGTCATCTAACATTAAGGAAAAAACCTGTGGAATTAGTAAGGTTTATATATATATATATATATATATATATATATATATATATATATATATATATATTCAACCTCCTAGTGCAAGAGATCTGGACAAATCCTGACAAAGAGGGGGGACAAAGGCCCAGAAAAAGGGACATATTTTAATTATTGATTTTGTAAGCTTAGAAAGTTGCTACAGTAAATTTGTTTTAACATATATTTTCTAAAATATTTCAAGTCTGAGACCCAAATGCTTGTCATTATCTAGTGACTTCAATCCTTACATCATCCCAGTGAATTGTCAGAAATCCACAACAGATATGGGGAACAGAACAAAAATATGAGCCAAACATCTGGACATTCTGTGAAAATCTGGATAGTTGAGAGGTATGAGTGCAGTCATGTAACATTAGGAAAAAACACTGAGCTGCCAACAATTTCACCCAGCACCTTTTGAACTACAGTCAGAGGAACACAACACTACACCAAATCAGCTCTGGGGAATTGCTGATGCATGCAAATATATCATGCACTACAGGGATGTAACTGTAGGGAAAAACAGACATTGGTGAGTAATTGTCTACCCAGAACCATTTGCACTACAGTCAAAGCAACATACCAGTAAGCCAACTGACATCTACAGTATAATGACTGTTTTAACAAACATATCCTGATTGCCAGTCACACACTACTCCTATATATACTGCCCCAAATCACAGTCTACTTGGAATCCTAAGGTTTTAAGGGACATGTCTCAGTCTCCCCCTACAAACATATACAGCTGATAGACTACCAGCAACTGTAGCAACATGCACAGTCAGATAGAAAAGGATCCATGACACTCACATCTTCCACTCTCCCTACTCAGCCCAACAAACATTTCCATACTACACTACTACACAATACCGAAAGTCTGTTAACAATGGCCAGACATACATAACTCTCAACTGTACAGATTTCCACAGAATGTCCAGGATTTGGGCTCATATTTATGGCCTCTTCCTCATAACATTTCTGAGATTCTGCTAAATCATTGGGATGATATCAGGAGCGAAGTCACTAAATAATGATATACCATACTTCTCAACTTCTTAGTGCAAGAAATTTGGACAAAGCCTGACATAATTGGGGAACAGAGTCCCAAAAATAGGAACATATTTTAAATATTGGTGTTATAAACTGAAAAAGTTGCGGGAGTGACAGGGTTTGTTTTAACATAAATTTTCTGAAGGTTATGAAGTCTGAAACACAAATGGATCTCATTATTTAGTGACTTCAATCCTCAGATCATCCTACTGATTTGCCAAAAAACAAATTGCATGAGGAACAGACCAAAAATAAGAGCCAAACTTCTAGACATTCTGTGGAAATCTGAACAGTTGAGAGGTATGTCATATACATATCAGTTTCAGACTTCAAATCATGCAGAAAATGCATGTCCAGACAAACCCTGTTAATCTAGTACGTTTCTAACTGTAAAACAGCAATGCTTACAATTTGCCCCTAATTTTGGAACTTTGTTCCCCATTTTGTTGGGCTTTCTCCACATTTCTTGTACTAAGAGGTTGACAGGTATGCAGACATAGCATGTAAACCTGTGGACATAGCACATCAATCCAAACAGTGGACAGTATATCCACCTACCCTCTGTGATGCTGCAGCTCCCACACCTCCAAAATGTCCTCCTCACAGGCAAGGAAAAGGGGGCAAGGCCTACGTTAAAGACTTAATTATAATACTGTGTTGCCATCCCATTGGCTAATAGAAAGACAACACAGTTGTTCTGGATGCAATTAGCAAGTGGGAGACGCCAATTGGTGCACAGGCCATCACCTGCTCATGAGCATTACCTACAAAAGGCAAGCTGCTGCCTATGCAAAACAGGTCTGAACCTTTTTATAGAAGACAGACTGCAAATACAGAAAGCACCATTTTTGGATTACTCTGAGAAAACACTACAGCACTATAACAGGTATGTCAAACAATCAAGCATGTAATGGAATGCAGATGGGGATGCAATCATAGGAAGCCATAAGTTAAACAATAGGTCTCAACAAGACTTGCTGGACTAACATATTGCTGTCCAGCACCTACAGCCATCCCTGATGGCTCTTTCTGCAGTGACATAGATCAGCGCTCTGGCCCCTGAGACACCCCAGCAAAGGTCTGCTCACATATGACTACTTCTGGAGTATCTGTTGTATAATACTGACTGTGACACTGCTAGGCCAGCTACCTGGGATGTTGTAAATATTCATATGTCACTTGTGAATACTGCTATGATACATATTCTTATCTTACAAATGTAAGACACCTATATAAGTCATATGCATAGTAAACAACTGGTGCAGAAGTGTGCGTTGAACTGTATGTTATATACTGAGCTCATACCTTTCAACTGTCCAGAGTTTTGCAAACTGATCACATGTTTGCCTCATATTTGTAGTCACTTTCTCATACAATTGTAATTTGTCTGGCAAATCACTGGCAAATCATTAAAGACTGACGTCATAACATAATAGCATACATTTGAATATTAGATGTCATAACCTTCAGCCTATTCCTCTGAATGCAAAACCTACTTTGCTATCAACTGTCTAAATGCGTTACAGCAATATTTATAAAGTGTCACTATTTTTGGACCTTTGCCCCCTTCCCATTTATTTGTGCCTTTGTCCAGATGTCTTGCTCTAGCAGGTTGAGAGGTATGACTGAGCTGCAAGAGTGAAAACACAGTGTGCCATACTGACAAAGAACAGAAATGTATATCAAGTATTACCTGTGCACATGTATGTATCAATAGTAGTAGATGGAAGCCGCAAACATACAGTCATGAGCTGCAAAACATCAAGTAATTAAGCTGCAGTTGTTTTACAAATGTGTAATCTTCATTTCAGTGCATCAAACAGACATAAATGTCTACAGCTACAGGTTGTTGAATTGCCTTGAAACATAAATAATTACTAGCTTGATTACAATTACTAAGTTGAAATTGGAAAAGTGTTTAACTGTGTTATGACTTTGTGCCCAAACCTACTCCAAAGATCTATATGAGCACCTATGTAGCTGTATGGACTCAGCAATACCTGACTGGACAAATTCATCTCCCCAAGGTAGAGTAAACCTCTGTGGTGGACAGCAGCAATACACAAACTCCACAATAGGTAGAAATTTTGGCTGTACAGGGACAAGACGGAGCAGGCACCAAATTGGAAGTAATCTCACCTTTGTCTGAAGAAGCAAATAAGGTCACAGGTGAATTACTCTAAGGCTAACTTTGAGTGCAAATTGAACACATCCACCAAGGCCAATCAAAAGGCCTTCTTCCTTTTTTTAAAACACATTAATTTCCCCATAGATGCTGCCATTGCCGTTATTGCAAGCATGTTAGAAGACCACTTGTGACCACTGTTTTCAAAAAGACATTTCTCTTCCACCAAAAATATAAGCAGATAAAAGGAGCCGGCCAGCAAAATCACTGGACCCTGCAAGGAAAAAAACCTAAGTTTGAAACTAGTGCATACCACTCGTGACCACTCTTTTCAAAATAATATCCCCCCTTCCACCAAAAATATAGGCAGATAAAAGGTGCCAGCCAGCAAAATCACTGGACCCTGCCAGGAAAAAAACCTAAGTTTGAAAGTAGTGCATACCACTCGTGACCACTCTTTTCAAAATGATATCCCCCCTTCCACCAAAAATATAGGCAGATAAAAGGAGCCACCAGCAAAATCATTGGACCCTACAAGGAAAAATCCTAAGTTTGAAACTAGTGCATACCACTCGTGACCACTCTTTTCAAAAAGACATTGCCCCTTCCACCAAAAATATAAGCAGATAAATAGAGCTGCCCAGCAAAATCATTGGACCCTGCAAGGAAAAAACCTAAGTTCGAAACTAGTGCGTGTATGTTAAAATTCTCTAACTTAGGTACCTAATATAGTGACATCAGTTTTTCTTTTAACTACTGTAGTGGGTCTTTAGAGTGCTTTAGTTCTGCAGTACAGAAAAGTGGCAAGCATCTCCCCCCATATTTACTAACTTATAAAAGTTTAATACCCTTCTTCTCCTGAGTGCACCTTCCACCTCTTCCTTCCCTTCCTGATCAGACACCAAGAGTGCACCTTCCACCTCTTCCTTCCCTTCCTGATCAGACACCAACTCCCTAAGCTAAAAAACACTACTATTCAAAGCTTTGTATCTGGCCATTTTTCTTCCTGCTGTATAAGCCTGCAACTTTATCATTTTTTTCTTTTGCTAATTACCCCATTTTCTTCATACTGTATAACCTGCAACTTTATTGATTATTTTCTTTTGCTAATTAGTCTATAAATTTTACCTGCTCAGGCTATAACTTTACAGCAGTAGGCTGTTTTTCACTTACCACTGATAGTCTCCCAACCTCTCCAGTGTCTTGGACTATTGGCTCTGCCCACTCCATTTGCTATGCTCACTCTCCTCCCCTACCCTACCCCCATTCTCATCCACCCCATATCAATTACATTTATACTTACAGACCACACCCACCATCAAATCCCAATCTCCTAATTACCTATCACACCGTACTTAACATCTCCATAGCTACACACTCCACCAGACCACCACCACTTCACCTCTGCTACACCAACCCACACAGTTATAGCTACCACCCTTAGACACACCCCACTCTCTCTAAAGCCACCACTACTACCTAAAGCTGTATTCTACTCATTAACAATCTTCACTCTTATCCTGCTTTCCTTTCTCTCCTCTTACCACACCCAACTTCATATCAGTGCCCCACCCCAATGGCAAACTGAAGATATATCCAATACCTCAAAACTAAAAAAAACTTACCTATATCACCCTGTGACCTTAACTCCTCCCAATCCTTCTCTTACTTGCACAATAAACTAACAGTCAAAACTAAACCTTACTCGTCTGTAAGACAAACTAAAATAATATACAAATGATCTAAACTCTATCTTTACCTACTCACAAAACTCACTTGCTGTGGCGATGTACACCAGAATCCAGGACCCATTGCATCAACCAACACTAACCCAATTCAGGTAAATCCCCTTTATCACAGACCTACCTCATCTCTCCTCTTACTTAACATAAATGCAAGAAGTATAATTAACAACATTCAAGATCTGCATGCCCTACAAGCTCTATATAAACCAGAAATAACAGTACTAACAGAAACTTGGCTTAAACCAGAACACCATAATAATGAGATTATACCTCCAGTCTATAATATTATATGCACAGATAGACGAGTGAAAAAGGGAGATGGCATAGCAATATTATTCCAAAATCACCTCACCTTAGAACAACTGGATTACAACTACCAAGAAGTTAAAGATGTAGAACTAATCCTTGTCACACTAAAACTTAACACCAACAAACATATAATTATTGCAGGTGGCTATATCCCACCAGGCAATAGTATTGGCGTAATGGAAAGCCTACTTAACTGGATCTCTAACTCCTACCACAAGAAACCATACTACCAGAAGACATTAATATTGACTGGCTTAACTGCTCTAGCCACAGTCCATCCACCCACATTAACCTCCATGGATTTAGCAAAATTACTTCTACCCCAACTAGAACAGACAAAACTTCCAAACGTGAATCCATCCTAGACTGGATGCTGTTATCCAATCCCACACTAGCACAACAATCAGGATGTCTCCCTGATAGTCTAAGTGACCATCAACCAACATACCTAATTAAGAATAGACCCCAACACATTAACCAACCCATCCTTTATAACTATTAACTTCATAAATGCACTAAAAAGCTGCAATTGGACTCCCCTAAAACAATTACCTCTGGATGAAGCCATAAATTATTTTTACTCTACCTTCCTAAAAATCATAAACCATCATGTTCTCACCCAAACCACAAGAATAAAAACAAATTATCCTGCATGGCTAACTAAAGATACCAAAATTACAATGAAAGAAAGGGACAAAGCTTGGACCCAATTTCATAAAAACAAAACTACGAATCTGAGAGAAACCTAAAACTCCGTAATAAAGCTAAAAAACAAATTAAATTTGATAAAATTAACTATTATAAAACCATGCAAGAAAAACATGCTCACAACCCGAAAAAACTTTGGGCCTTAATAAATTGTATAATGCATTCAAGAAAAGCCTCCACTCTAACCCCAGTACTACCAAACAACCATGATAACATTCCCCTCAATTTAACAAATTCTTTACCAAAACAGTTCAAACCCTTGCAAAACCCAAAACAGCACAAGTAGCCCCACAACAGCAGGTTCTCCTACTCAACCAAATACAAAACCAAATAATAGTATGTACAGCTTTTCACTACACTCTGTACCCACTAAAGTCATTTCTAAACTCCTAAAAAAACACTCAAACCAACCACACTAGCAGCTGATAACCTACCTGCAGATTTCCTTCAAATAGCAGCAGAGGCAATAGCCTATCCTGTTTCCATTCTCATAAATAGATCACTAGCAAAATACAGTGTACCACCTTATGGAAAACATCACATATTATTACACTGCACAAAGGAGGTAACTCCTTAGAACTCACCAGCTATCACCCTATCGCAATCGTATCACCTACATCTAAAATATTAGAAAGACTTGTTCACTATCAACTACTGCATTACCTCCTAGAAAATGACCTACTCTCCAAATCTCAGCACGGGTTTAGGTGCTCCCATAGCACCACCACAGCACTACTATCATTCACTGATATAATTAACCACCATAGAACCAGGGACTATTCCTATCTTCCATATTCTTAGACTTATCAAAAGCCTTTGACATGGTAAGCCACAGATTTCTACTTAAAACTCTTTCTAACCTAAACTTAAGTGCCTCCTCTAAATCTTGGTTTACTAGCTACTTATCAGATCATCAGCAAGCAGTCCTGTGGCAAGACCAGCTATCCCCCTACTACCAGTATCCACAGGAGTCCCTCAAGGGTCTATTCCAGACCCACTGCTCTTCTCACTATTTACCAACCAAATCTCTTCTTCCTCACGCACTGCCTCTGTTGTACAAAATGCAGATGACACAACCCTTATATGTGCCACCCCCACCTTAAAAAAACTCCAAACCCTAACCCAGAATAGCTTTACTCTAGCTGAAACATGGTTCACCAACATTAAACTTATTCTTAATCCCACAAAAACAAAAATTATTTTTTAAGCCCCAGTCAATCCCCTCCTCTAATCAATAATTTTACTATTAACTCTAAGGACAACATCCAAATCACTCCTACTACTCACACTAAACTGCTGGGTGTTGAGATAGACACCTAAAATTTGACATCCATATAGCACAAACCAGCAAGAAAGTAAACAAAAAACTAGGACTCATCTACAGGAAAAAACAGCTTATGACCAGACAAACCAAAACAACCATCACAAGGACACATCTCTTATATATCCTTCACTATGCCTCCCCTGTCCTTACAAATCTCCGCCAAAATGATCTAAGCAAAATGAAATCTTGTTACAACAAGATTGCCAAGTTTGCTGCTGAAGCCTCATACAGATCCCACCACTGTCTTGTCCTTAAGCAGCTCAACTGGCTTGAGCTGCTTCAACTACTCCTACTCAATCAACTCTCAATAGTGCACAAGCTCTACTACCTTCTAAAAAATACCCCGGCACTCCACCATCTAATCCAGTCTCACACTTTTGTGAGAGCTTTAAGATCCAGTAGCCAGAACCTCATAAATGTCATCAAACATAAAAATGATGCTGGTAAAGCTCTCTTTGCCTGCACTATTGCCAGAACCTGGTCCTCACTACCAAGATAAATAACATCAACTATGTCTTCTACTCAATTCAAAAAACTCCTGAAAACCCACTACTTAAATAACTGGCTTTGCCCATGCTACTCCCCTGGTTAATTCTTACCATTACACTGTTCTAATAATCTAACTTAGGGTCTACAGCTTAAATTTTCCCTGGAAAATTCTGATAAATATCTCCCCTGCATAGCTAAACATTAGATAAACATTGTCTCCTTAATAACTTGTAAAGTTGTACATTACTGTATGTAAAGTTGTAATTGCTGTATGTTTATTACATGTCTAGTGCTGTTTATGTATGTCAAATTTCTTGTTCATAGGTTCATAGGTACAAGGCTATCTGCTCAAGGGCATTTATAAGCCTAGCCAAAGTGTGTCAGCTTTCGCCGCCCCATTGATTAATTAACTGAGCCTCTGTCAAAAAGAGCCAATGAAGTGATCCCAGGGGTGTATTTTCTGTTACCCATCCACTCGTCAAGGTTTCTCTTGAAGAGTGTAAGTGAGGGGCTCTGCCTAATGTAGTTAGGAATTTTGTTCCAAAGCATGGGGAGTCTCTGTGACAGGAATCTATCCCTCCACCATGTTCTATTTATTATTGTGATAAGGTTTAGCTCACTAGAGCGAGTGGCTCGCAGTGACTTGGATTTCTTTAGGTGAAGCATGTCCATCAATTCTGAGTTGGACATGGCTTTGTAAGTCAGGCAGAGATCACTACTGATTAAGCGATATGCCACTGAGTACAGCCGGATTTTTTCCAGTCGGGCAGCATAGGACATATATTTGAGGCCAGTAATCCTCTTGGTGAGGTACTTTTGTGGTCTTTCCAGCTGCTGAAAGTGTCTTGTGAGGTACATCCCAAATGGGGCTTTGTACTCTATGATGGGTGTGATGAGTGATGACTAGAGGGGCACTATAACCTCTTTATTTCTAGATGTGAACCCTTTAGTAATTAGATGGGCTACATAGAAGAATTTCCTAACTACTTTGGCAATATGCTTGTCAAAGGAGAGATTACTATATACCTGGGTCCCTAGATCTCTTATTACCTCTTCTGTATTAAGGGGGCTGCCACCTATATGGTAATTCATGGGTGTTTTGTTTTTCCCAAATGGGATGACTATGCATGTCTTGGCATTTAACTTGAGACCATGACTTTTTTACCAGGTGTCCATCTCAGTAAGGTCCTTTTGGAGAATGTCCATGTCAGCCAGAGAGTCAATTGTGGCTCCAAGTTTGCAGTCATCAGCCAACTTGGTTAGCCATAGTCCTCCTGTGTTTGTCTGTACTTCTTAGAAGTATATGCCGAACAGTAAGGGTCCCAGGACAGAGCCTTGTGGGACACAACTTGTGACTGGTTTAGAGTCGGACCTGGAGCCCGCTATTCTTACCGTGTGAGTTCTGTCTGTAAACCAGTTGGCAATCCATCTCATGACATAGCGGTTTATGTTCAGGCTGGTGAGTTTTTCTATAATTCCTGAGTGGGGAATGGTGTCAAAAACCTTGTCGAGGTCAAGGTAGGCTGTGTGAACCACCTTCCCCTCATCTATGGCTTTGGTGACTGTCTCGAAGAAGTCAGCCAGGTTTAGTAGGCATGATCTGCCCTTAACAAAGCCGAACTGGGTTGGGTCAAGTGTTTGGAGGTTTCCAATGTCTTTGTTAATGGGTTCCATGATGATGCCCTCCATAGCCTTGCAGACCAGGCTAGTCAGGCTTATGGGGCAGTAGTTACCAGGGTCAGTTGTGGCCCCTCCTTTGTAGAGTGGAATAACCGTTGCTGTACACCATTCTATGGGCACATAGCTTGTGGAGAGGTTGAGGTTGAACAGTGTGTTTAGGTGGGGGGGTTAGTTCGTTCTGTAGTTCGTGCAAGATGCAGCCTGGGACACCATCTGGCCCCATTGCCGTTGTGCTTTTGGCTTTTGAAAGGGCTGTTTTCACCTGTGCGTCTGTGATTTCTGGGACACTACACTTTTCTGGTATTGTTGTGGGCCATTTTGGGGGTGAGAGGGGGTGAAGTTTGCACTGAATCTATCTGCCAGGATGTTGGCAATATCAGTAGGTTCAGTATATTTTGTGTTATTTTGCACTAGCTCAGAGCATATCTGCGAGTTGCCACTTAGATTCTTGACATAGCTAAAGAAGGCTTTGTGGTTATCTTTTGAATCCTTGGCTATTTTTCTTTTGAAGTTAGTCTTGGATGATTTTATGAGGGACCTTAGTTTCTTACTGATACTGATCAGGGATGTCTTTCCTTGTTGGGATTTGCTTTTTTTCTGAACTAGCTTCCTCCTTCTATTGTATAGCCTGTTTATGGCAGGGGTCCACCAGATTGGTTTCCTTCTCTTAGGGGAGTGAGTCTTTGTTTTGCTAGGGATGGCATGATCCATGCCTCCTTGTAGGTGCTCATAGAGTGCATTTGTAAAGGTTCCTGCATCTTGGACACTGTTATTCTTTAGCATGGGGGCTGTGAAACTTACCACCTCTGTCTTAAGTAAGGCAAAGTTTGCAATAGAAAAGTTTTTCACTGTGGTTTCCTTGGTTGGGGGTGGTGGTGTAGTGTGGACATCCAGAGTGATCAGTTTATGGTCTGATCTAACCAGTGACAGGTTGACCTCCGGTGTGGAACACCTGTCGCCCATGTTGGTGATGACCAGGTCCAATATGTTTTCATAAACCACGTAAAGAAGAAAAGGCAACAGCCTAAAAAACAAAAGCCAGTTCAATATGTTTTCATCTCTGGTAGGGGAGTTTACCAGCTGATCCAGGGCATTTGAGTTGATAAATTCCAGGAAGCGCTGGACCTGGGAGTTTGTACTCGAGTAGTTTTCCTAGTTAACGGTAGGGTAATTGAAATCACCCAATATCAAGGTGTTCGGTAGGACCTTCATGATTTCCAGTGTCTCCAGAAAGGCAGAGTGGTGGTCTTGGGTCATGGAGGGTGATCTGTAGCAGGCCACAATTTGCATTGCAGATTTGCCCAATTTTAGTTGCACATGTATGATCTCAGAGGTATCATGCTGTGCCACTAACCTGCAGGTGTAGGTATCCTTGATGGATATGGATACACCCCCTCCTTTTGTGTTTCGGTCCATGTTCTGTGGCCATAATGTGTGGTATGACTTGTAGCCCGGTAGTGCTGGGGTGCTCTGAGAAGCCTTGAACCAGGTTTCACTTACTGCACAGATGTCGACATTCTCCATACTGAGGAGTGCTTCAAGCACGTGCATTTTGAGATTTAAACTCCTGGCATTGAGTAGCATAACCCTCATTTTTTTATTTGTGCTGTTTATGGAGGTGGGTTTGACTTTTGAGCCTTGCCTAAAAAAGGCACTATGGGGGCAGCAAGAACCTTGGCCAGTATTCGAAAGCCTAGGGGTGACAGGTGCAAAACGTCTCTTGCAAAGCAATGAGGCTTGTCGAGCATGTCATCCCAGGCTGACAGACACTGGATCCACTTTGAATGACACCAGAAGCTTAGCCAATTGTTGAAATGTATTGTTTTTTTTTTCTTTATACTGCAGTATCATTCTTGGTGAGGGCAGAATGCTACTCAGTGTCAGGTTCATACCCACCTGGGCTACATGACAGAGAGCTCTTCCATGTCTCTTTTCATGTAGTCCAGGGAGGTACGTCTCAGGTCATTCACATCAACATGAACAATGACAGAGTCATATTTGTACTTGTTTTGGAGTGACCTGAGTGCTTGTGTTATGTGGCGGATTCTGGCTCCTGACAGGCAGCTAACAGTAACCTTCTCGTTGTCCAGCCTAGTGAGTTGGATGTCAGTGTGCCTAACTATAGTCACCTATTACTAGTGTGTTAGGTATGTTATCTCACCTTAAGGGCTGTGATTGTGTGGCACACTGATTTTGTGTTTTATGTGTTGTCTGGTTTGTGATGGGAGGTGCAGGTTTTTGGGGTGTCTGCTTTGTAGGTCTCTGATGCTTTTGCAGGTTTTTATTTAGAGCCACCGAGTACGATTTTTTGTATTTATGTGTATTTTTTGCCAGTGCTGGTTTAGTATGTCTATGTGAGACTGGAGGTGTGGTGCAAGTGTTAACCTTCTCCTCATGACTGCTGTTCCAGTCTAGGGTGGAGAGAGCTTAGCCTCCAATTTAGGAACTTTTCTCCCCAGGTCTCCACTGAAAATGGATCTGTGTCCAATCAGACTTTCCCGGTTAACAAATGTAAAATAAATAAATATGTCTGTAATCTCAGAGGCAACACCCAAATCTGCTCTGTACTTGTGGTCAATAACACCACATACACCATAGATATAGCCAACCTGCTTCAGGTAGGTTAAGTGAAAACATCACCCCCTCTCCCCAATCAATAAACAAAGACATACAGAGCACCTGCCCTCCTCCCCTCATTATCAGGGAGCAGGTCTGTAATGCCCTCTCAAAGGCAACAAACTGAAGTCTCCAAGGGATGTGATAACATCCCTGGCTACAGCCTACATTAACTCAGGCATGAGCTGACAGCTCCATTACACACTGCAGTCAACCAAAGCCTGACCACCAGTGTTATCCCATCTGCATGGAAGACAGCCACTGTCATCCCTTTACACAAAGGTGGAGCATCCCCTGACCCACCCAGTCATATGCACATCAGTCTAACTAGCCCGATCTGCAAGACCATAAAAGGCATTATGAAGGACCTTATAAACAGGGACATCAGCAACCTCAAAATGCATGAGCCCACACAGTTTGGTATTGTCAAAGGGATATCAGGCCTGTTAAACATGGTGACTTCTTTGAAGCGATCAGCAAACACATGGACGAGGGGAAGATGGTGCACACTGCCTACCTTCACGTAGCCAAAGCCTCAGACAATAATACCCAGTTGGCCATAATACGTAAGTCTACACAGCTAGGTATCAACCCGTATGTTACCAGATGGGTACCTAACTGGCTCAATGATAGCACCCACTCAGTCAAAGTGTTGGAAGCCACCTCTAGTAGTAGACTCTTAAAGAGAGGTGTACTGTACCCCAAGGATCTGTCTGGGGCCTCTACTGTTCGGGATATACTTTTCTGAGGTACAAGACAAAACCAGTGATCTTTGGCTGACCAGGTTTACAGATGACTGCAAGCTGGCTACTGTCTTACATCCCCCTAGTGATGTGAGCATCCCACAAGAGGCCCCTACCAAAATTAATGACTGGTGCCAGAAGCATACCTCAAACTGAATGATCATGCAATCAAGTGTGAGTTGACTTGTGCCCCAAAGTTGATAGCAACCTGACAGCTTCCCACATTTGGC